>NW_026777292.1:0-72614 GCF_030936135.1 Gavia stellata | reverse complement strand
TGGCCAAGTGTTTGTGGTTCGTTTGAGAGGTTACCAGTGGGAGATGAGGACCAGCAAGAGCTTTCAGGGCTGGCACCTTTAGTGTAGGAGCAATCCCTGGACGTTCGCAATTTCGGTGTTGAGCTCTGGCCAGATTGAGCAGGAGAGGCTGTGTACGTTGGAAGTTTTAGTAGGCTAAACAAGTTCAGAGCCCAAGTGTTTGTGGTTCGTTTGAGAGGTTACCAGTGGGAGATGAGGACCAGCAAGAGCTTTCAGGGCTGGCACCTTTAGTGTAGGAGCAATCCCTGGACGTTCGCAATGTTGGTGTTGAGCTCTGGCCAGATTGAGCAGGAGAGGCTGTGTACGTTGGAAGTTTTAGTAGGCTAAACAAGTTCAGAGGCCAAGTGTTTGTGGTTCGTTTGAGAGGTTACCAGTGGGAGATGAGGACCAGCAAGAGCTTTCAGGGCTGGCACCTTTAGTGTAGGAGCAATCGCTGGACGTTCGCAATTTCGGTGTTGAGCTCTGGCCAGATTGAGCAGGAGAGGCTGTGTACGTTGGAAGTTTTAGTAGGCTAAACAAGTTCAGAGCCCAAGTGTTTGTGGTTCATTTGAGAGGTTACCAGTGGGAGATGAGGACCAGCAAGAGCTTTCAGGGCTGGCACCTTTAGTGTAGGAGCAATCGCTGGACGTTCGCAATTTCGGTGTTGAGCTCTGGCCAGATTGAGCAGGAGAGGCTGTGTACGTTGGAAGTTTTAGTAGGCTAAACAAGTTCAGAGCCCAAGTGTTTGTGGTTCGTTTGAGAGGTTACCAGTGGGAGATGAGGACCAGCAAGAGCTTTCAGGGCTGGCACCTTTAGTGTAGGAGCAATCCCTGGACGTTCGCAATTTCGGTGTTGAGCTCTGGCCAGATTGAGCCGGAGAGGCTGTGTACGTTGGAAGTTTTAGTAGGCTAAACAAGTTCAGAGCCCAAGTGTTTGTGGTTCGTTTGAGAGGTTACCAGTGGGAGATGAGGACCAGCAAGAGCTTTCAGGGCTGGCACCTTTAGTGTAGGAGCAATCCCTGGACGTTCGCAATGTCGGTGTTGAGCTCTGGCCAGATTGAGCAGGAGAGGCTGTGTACGTTGGAAGTTTTAGTAGGCGAAACAAGTTCAGAGCCCAAGTGTTTGTGGTTCGTTTGAGAGGTTACCAGTGGGAGATGAGGACCAGCAAGAGCTTTCAGGGCTGGCACCTTTAGTGTAGGAGCAATCCCTGGGCGTTCGCAATTTCGTTGGTGAATTTTGGCCAGATTGAGCAGGAGAGGCTGTGTACGTTGGAAGTTTTAGTAGGCTAAACAAGTTCAGAGCCCAAGTGTTTGTGGTTCGTTTGAGAGGTTACCAGTGGGAGATGAGGACCAGCAAGAGCTTTCAGGGCTGGCACCTTTAGTGTAGGAGCAATCGCTGGACGTTCGCAATTTCGGTGTTGAGCTCTGGCCAGATTGAGCAGGAGAGGCTGTGTACGTTGGAAGTTTTAGTAGGCTAAACAAGTTCAGAGCCCAAGTGTTTGTGGTTCATTTGAGAGGTTACCAGTGGGAGATGAGGACCAGCAAGAGCTTTCAGGGCTGGCACCTTTAGTGTAGGAGCAATCGCTGGACGTTCGCAATTTCGGTGTTGAGCTCTGGCCAGATTGAGCAGGAGAGGCTGTGTACGTTGGAAGTTTTAGTAGGCTAAACAAGTTCAGAGCCCAAGTGTTTGTGGTTCGTTTGAGAGGTTACCAGTGGGAGATGAGGACCAGCAAGAGCTTTCAGGGCTGGCACCTTTAGTGTAGGAGCAATCCCTGGACGTTCGCAATGTCAGTGTTGAGCTCTGGCCAGATTGAGCCGGAGAGGCTGTGTACGTTGGAAGTTTTAGTAGGCTAAACAAGTTCAGAGCCCAAGTGTTTGTGGTTCGTTTGAGAGGTTACCAGTGGGAGATGAGGACCAGCAAGAGCTTTCAGGGCTGGCACCTTTAGTGTAGGAGCAATCCCTGGACGTTCGCAATTTCGGAGTTGAGCTCTGGCCAGATTGAGCAGGAGAGGCTGTGTACGTTGGAAGTTTTAGTAGGCTAAACAAGTTCAGAGCCCAAGTGTTTGTGGTTCGTTTGAGAGGTTACCAGTGGGAGATGAGAACCAGCAAGAGCTTTCAGGGCTGGCACCTTTAGTGTAGGAGCAGTCCCTGGACGTTCGCAATTTCGTTGGTGAATTTTGGCCAGATTGAGCAGGAGAGGCTGTGTACGTTGGAAGTTTTAGTAGGCTAAACAAGTTCAGAGCCCAAGTGTTTGTGGTTCGTTTGAGAGGTTACCAGTGGGAGATGAGGACCAGCAAGAGCTTTCAGGGCTGGCACCTTTAGTGTAGGAGCAATCGCTGGACGTTCGCAATGTCGGTGTTGAGCTCTGGCCAGATTGAGCAGGAGAGGCTGTGTACGTTGGAAGTTTTAGTAGGCTAAACAAGTTCAGAGCCCAAGTGTTTGTGGTTCGTTTGAGAGGTTACCAGTGGGAGATGAGGACCAGCAAGAGCTTTCAGGGCTGGCACCTTTAGTGTAGGAGCAATCGCTGGACGTTCGCAGTTTCGGTGTTGAGCTCTGGCCAGGTTGAGCCGGAGAGGCTGTGTACGTTGGAATTTTTAGTAGGCTAAACAAGTTCAGAGCCCAAGTGTTTGTGGTTCGTTTGAGAGGTTACCAGTGGGAGATGAGGACCAGCAAGAGCTTTCAGGGCTGGCACCTTTAGTGTAGGAGCAATCCCTGGACGTTCGCAATTTCGGTGTTGAGCTCTGGCCAGATTGAGCCGGAGAGGCTGTGTACGTTGGAAGTTTTAGTAGGCTAAACAAGTTCAGAGCCCAAGTGTTTGTGGTTCGTTTGAGAGGTTACCAGTGGGAGATGAGGACCAGCAAGAGCTTTCAGGGCTGGCACCTTTAGTGTAGGAGCAATCCCTGGACGTTCGCAATTTCGGTGTTGAGCTCTGGCCAGATTGAGCAGGAGAGGCTGTGTACGTTGGAAGTTTTAGTAGGCTAAACAAGTTCAGAGCCCAAGTGTTTGTGGTTCGTTTGAGAGGTTACCAGTGGGAGATGAGGACCAGCAAGAGCTTTCAGGGCTGGCACCTTTAGTGTAGGAGCAATCCCTGGACGTTCGCAATGTCGGTGTTGAGCTCTGGCCAGATTGAGCAGGAGAGGCTGTGTACGTTGGAAGTTTTAGTAGGCTAAACAAGTTCAGAGCCCAAGTGTTTGTGGTTCGTTTGAGAGGTTACCAGTGGGAGATGAGGACCAGCAAGAGCTTTCAGGGCTGGCACCTTTAGTGTAGGAGCAATCCCTGGACGTTCGCAATGTCGGTGTTGAGCTCTGGCCAGATTGAGCAGGAGAGGCTGTGTACGCTGGAAGTTTTAGTAGGCGAAACAAGTTCAGAGCCCAAGTGTTTGTGGTTCGTTTGAGAGGTTACCAGTGGGAGATGAGGACCAGCAAGAGCTTTCAGGGCTGGCACCTTTAGTGTAGGAGCAATCGCTGGACGTTCGCAATTTCGGTGTTGAGCTCTGGCCAGATTGAGCAGGAGAGGCTGTGTACGTTGGAAGTTTTAGTAGGCTAAACAAGTTCAGAGCCCAAGTGTTTGTGGTTCGTTTGAGAGGTTACCAGTGGGAGATGAGGACCAGCAAGAGCTTTCAGGGCTGGCACCTTTAGTGTAGGAGCAATCGCTGGACGTTCGCAGTTTCGGTGTTGAGCTCTGGCCAGGTTGAGCCGGAGAGACTGTGTACGTTGGAAGTTTTAGTAGGCTAAACAAGTTCAGAGCCCAAGTGTTTGTGGTTCGTTTGAGAGGTTACCAGTGGGAGATGAGGAGCAGCAAGAGCTTTCAGGGCTGGCACCTTTAGTGTAGGAGCAATCCCTAGACGTTTGCAATTTCGGTGTTGAGCTCTGGCCAGATTGAGCCGGAGAGGCTGTGTACGTTGGAAGTTTTAGTAGGCTAAACAAGTTCAGAGCCGAAGTGTTTGTGGTTCGTTTGAGAGGTTACCAGTGGGAGATGAGGACCAGCAAGAGCTTTCAGGGCTGCAACCTTTAGTGTAGGAGCAATCGCTGGACGTTCGCAATTTCGGTGTTGAGCTCTGGCCAGTTGAGAAGGAGAGGCAGTGT
The DNA here is from genome assembly GCF_030936135.1 of Gavia stellata. NCBI lineage: Eukaryota > Metazoa > Chordata > Aves > Gaviiformes > Gaviidae > Gavia > Gavia stellata. The sequence goes on along the minus strand of NW_026777292.1, from coordinate 68,513 downwards.
ACGTTGGAAGTTTTAGTAGGCTAAACAAGTTCAGAGCCCAAGTGTTTGTGGTTCGTTTTAGAGGTTACCAGTGGGAGATGAGGACCAGCAACAGCTTTCAGGGCTGGCACCTTTAGTGTAGGAGCAATCGCTGGACGTTCGCAATTTCGGTGTTGAGCTCTGGCCAGATTGAGCAGGAGAGGCTGTGTACGTTGGAAGTTTTAGTAGCCTAAACAAGTTCAGAGCCCAAGTGTTTGTGGTTCGTTTTAGAGGTTACCAGTGGGAGATGAGGACCAGCAACAGCTTTCATGGCTGGCACCTTTAGTGTAGGAGCAATCGCTGGACGTTCGCAATTTCGGTTTTGAACTTTGGCCAGATTGACAAGGAGAGGCTGTGTACGTTGGAAGTTTTAGTAGCCTAAACAAGTTCAGAGCCCAAGTGTTTGTGGTTCGTTTTAGAGGTTACCAGTGGGAGATGAGGACCAGCAACAGCTTTCAGGGCTGGCACCTTTAGTGTAGGAACAATCGCTGGACGTTCTCAGTTTTGGTGTTGAGCTCTGACGTGAATTAGCGAAAGGAATCGATGATACGTCTGGACGTCTGATTGCCTAAAAAGTTCAGAGCCCAAGTGTTTGTGGTTCGTTTGAGAGGTTACCAGTGGGAGATGAGGACCAGCAAGAGCTTTCAGGGCTGGCACCTTTAGTGTAGGAGCAATCACTGGACGTTCGCAATTTCTTTTTTGAGCTCTGACGTGAATTAGCGAAAGGAAGCGATGATATTTCTGGACCTTTGAGTGCCTAAACAAGTTCAGAGCCCAAGTGTTTGTGGTTCGTTTGAGAGGTTACCAGTGGGAGATGAGGACCATCAAGAGCTTTCAGGGCTGGCACCTTTAGTGTAGGAGCAATCGCTGGACGTTCGCAATTTCGGTTTTGAGCTCTGACGTGTAAGAGCAAAAGGAAGCAATGATACGTCTGGACCTTTGAGTGTCTAAACAAGTTCAGAGCCCCACAAGTGTTTGTGGTTCGTTTGAGAGGTTACCAGTGGGAGATGAGGACCAGCAACAGCATTCAGGGCTGCACCTTTAGTGTAGGAGCAATCGCTGGACGTTCGCAATTTCGGTTCCTTTGAGTGTCTAAACAAGTTCAGAGCCCAGTGTTTGTGGTTCGTTTGAGAGGTTACCAGTGGGAGATGAGGACCAGCAAAGAGCTTTTAGGGCTGGCACCTTTAGTGTAGGAGCAATCGCTGGACGTTCGCAATTTCGGTGTTGAGCTTCTTGCCGGATTGAGCAGGAGAGGCTGTGTACGTTGGGAGTTTTAGTAGGCTAAACAAGTTCAGAGCCCAAGTGTTTTGTGGTTCATTTTAGAGGTTACCAGTGGGAGATGAGGACCAGCAAGAGCTTTCAGGGCTGGCACCTTTAGTGTAGGAGCAATCGCTGGACGTTCGCAATTTCGGTGTTGAGCTCTGGCCGGATATTGAGCAGGAGAGGCTGTGTACGTTGGAAGTTTTAGTAGCCTAAACAAGTTCAGAGCCCAAGTGTTTGTGGTTCGTTTTAGAGGTTACCAGTGGGAGATGAGGACCAGCGACATCATTCAGGGCTGGCACCTTTAGTGTAGGAGCAATCGCTGGACGTTCGCAATTTCGGTGTTGAGCTCGGACGTGAATTAGCGAAAGGAAGCGTGATACCTCTGGAGCTTTGAGTCTCTAAACAAGTTCAGAGCCCAAGTGTTTGTGGTTCGTTTTAGAGGGTTACCACTGGGGAGATGAGGACCAGCAACAGCTTCCAGGGCTGGCACCTTTAGTGTAGGAGCAATCGCTGGACGTTCGCAATTTCGGTGTTGAGCTCTGGCCAGTATGGACAAGGAGAGGAAGTGTACGTTGGAAGTTTTAGTACCCTAAACAAGTTCAGAGCCCAAGTGTTTGTGGTTGGTTTTAGAGGTTACCAGTGGGAGATGAGGACCAGCAACAGCTTTCAGGGCTGGCACCTTTAGTGTAGGAGCAATCGCTGGACGTTCCAATTCGGTGTTGAGCTCTGACGTGAATTGGCGACAGGAAGCGATGATATGTCTGGACCTTTGAGTGTCTAAACAAGTTCAGAGCCCAAGTGTTTGTGGTTCGTTTGAGAGGTTACCAGTGGGAGATGAGGACCAGCAACAGCTTTTCAGGGCTGGCACCTTTAGTGTAGGAGCAATCGCTGGACGTTCGCAATTTCGATGTTGGGCTCTGGGCAGTTAAGCAGGAGAGGGCAGTGTACGTTGGAAGTTTTAGTAGCCTAAACAAGTTCAGAGCGCAAGTGTTTGTGGTTCGTTTTAGAGGTTACCAGTGGGAGATGAGGACCAGCAACAGCTTTCAGGGCTTGGCACCTTTAGTGTAGGAGCAATCGCTGGACGTTCGCAATTTCGGTGTTGAGCTCTGACTGTGAATTAGCGAAAGGAAGCGATGATACGTCTGGACCTTTGAGTGTCTAAACAAGTTCAGAGCCCAAGTGTTTGTGGTTCATTTTAGAGGTTACCAGTGGGAGATGAGTACCAGTGAGAGCTTACCGGGCTGGCACCTTTAGTGTAGGAGCAATCGCTGGATTTTCGCAGTTTTGGTGTTGAGCTCTGACGTGAATTAGCGAAAGGAAGCGATGATATGTCTGGACCTTCTGAGTGTCTAAACAAGTTCAGAGCTCAAGTGTTTGTGGTTCGTTTGAGAGGTTACCAGTGGGGAGATGAGGACCAGCAAGAGCTCTCAGGGCTGCACCTTTAGTGTAGGAGCAATCGCTGGACGTTCGCAATTTCGGTGTTGAGCTCTGGCCAGATTGAGCAGGAGAGGCTGTGTACGTTGGAAGTTTTAGTAGCCTAAACAAGTTCAGAGCCAAGTGTTTTATGGTTCGTTGGAGAGGTTACCAGTGGGAGATGAGGACCAGCAACAGCTTTCATGGCTGGCACCTTTAGTGTAGGAGCAATCGCTGGATGTTCGCAATTTCGGTTTTGAACTTTGGCCAGATTGACAAGGAGAGGCTGTGTACGTTGGAAGTTTTAGTAGCCTAAACAAGTTCAGAGCCCAACAGTTTGTGGTTCGTTTTTAGAGGTTACCAGTGAGAGATGAGGACCAGCAAGAGCTTTCAGGGCTGGCACCTTTAGTGTAGGAGCAATCGCTGGACGTTCGCAATTTCGGTGTTGAGCTCTGACGTTGAATTATCGAAAGGAAGCGATGATACGTCTGGACCTTTGAGTATCTAAAAAAGTTCAGAGCCCAAGTGTTTGTGGTTCGTTTTAGAGGTTACCAGTGGGAGATGAGGACCAGCAACAGCTTTCAGGGCTGGCACCTTTAGTGTAGGAGCAATCGCTGGACGTTCTCAATTTCAGTGTTGAGCTCTGACGTGAATTGGCGAAAGGAAGCGATGATATGTCCTGGACCTTTGAGTGTCTAAACAAGTTCAGAGCCCAAGTGTTTGTGGTTCGTTTGAGAGGTTACCAGTGGGAGATGAGGACCCAGCAAGAGCTTTCAGGGCTGGCACCTTTAGTGTAGGAGCAATCGCTGGACGTTCGCAATTTCGGTGTTGAGCTCTGACTGTGAATTAGCGAAAGGAAGCGATGATACGTCTGGACTCTTTGAGTGTCTAAACAAGTTCAGAGCCCAAGTGTTTGTGGTTCGTTTTAGAGGTTACCAGTGGGAGATGAGGACCAGCAACAGGTTTCAGGGCTGGCACCTTTAGTGTAGGAGCAATCGCTGGACGTTCGCAATTTCGGTGTTGACCTCTGGCCAGATTGAGCAGGAGAGGCTGTGTACGTTGGAAGTTTTAGTAGGCTAAACAAGTTCAGAGCCCAGGTGTTTGTGGTTCGTTTTAGAGGTTACCAGTGGGAGATGAGGACCAGAAACAGGTTTCAGAGCTGGCACCTTTAGTGTAGGAGCAATCGCTGGACGTTCGCAATTTCGGTGTTGACCTCTGGCCAGATTGAGCAGGAGAGGCTGTGTACGTTGGAAGTTTTAGTAGCCTAAACAAGTTCAGAGCGCAAGTAGCCTAAACAAGTTCAGAGCGCAAGTGTTTGTGGTTCGTTTTAGAGGTTATCAGTGAGAGATGACTACCAGCAAGAGCTTTCAGGGCTGGCACCTTTAGTGTAGGAGCAATCGCTGGACGTTCGCAATTTCGGTGTTGAGCTCTGACGTGAATTATCGAAAGGAAGCGATGATACATCTGGACCTTTGAGTATCTAAACAAGTTCAGAGCCCAAGTGTTTGTGGTTCGTTTTAGAGGTTACCAGTGGGAGATGAGCACCAGCAACAGCTTTCAGGGCTGGCACCTTTAGTGTAGGAGCAATCGCTGGACGTTCGCAATTTCGGTGTTGAGCTCTGGCCGGATTGAGCAGGAGAGGCTGTGTACGTTTGCAGTTTTAGTAGCCTAAACAAGTTAGGAGCCCAAGTGTTTGTGGTTCGTTTTAGAGGTTACCAGTGGGAGATAAGGACCAGCAACAGCTTTCAGGGCTGGCACCTTTAGTGTAGGAGCAATCGCTGGACGTTCGCAATTTCGGTGTTGAATTTTGGCCAGATGGACAAGGAGAGGCTGTGTACGTTGGAAGTTTAAGTAGCCTAAACAAGTTCAGAGCCCAAGTGTTTGTGGTTCGTTTTAGAGGTTACCAGTGGGAGATAAGGACCAGCAACAGCTTTCAGGGCTGGCACCTTTAGTGTAGGAGCAATCGCTGGACGTTCGCAATTTCGGTGTTGAGCTCTGACGTGAATTGGCGAAAGGAAGCGATGATACGTCTGGACCTTTGAGTGTCTAAACAAGTTCAGAGCCCAAGTGTTTGTGGTTCGTTTTAGAGGTTACCAGTGGGAGATGAGGACCAGCAACAGCTTTCAGGGCTGGCACCTTTAGTGTAGGAGCAATCGCTGGACGTTCGCAATTCGGGTGTTGAGCTCTGGCCAGATTGAGCAGGAGAGGCTGTGTACGTTGGAATTTTTAGTAGCCTAAACAAGTTCAGAGCCCAAGTGTTTGTGGTTCGTTTTAGAGGTTACCAGTGGGAGATGAGGACCAGCAAGCGCTTTCAGGGCTGGCGCCTTTAGTGGAGGAGCAATCGCTGGACGTTCGCAATTTCGGTGTTGAGCTCTGACGTGAATTAGCGAAAGGAAGCGATGATACGTCTGGACCTTTGAGTGTCTAAACAAGTTCAGAGCCCAAGTGTTTGTGGTTCATTTTAGAGGTTACCAGTGGGAGATGAGGACAAGTGAGAGCTTTCCGGGCTGGCACCTTTAGTGTAGGAGCAATCGCTGGATGTTCGCAGTTTTGGTGTTGAGCTCTGGCCAGTTGAGCAGGAGAGGCAGTGTACGTTGAAAGTTTTAGTAGCCTAAACAAGTTCAGAGCCCAAGTGTTTGTGGTTCATTTTAGAGGTTACCAGTGGGAGATGAGGACCAGCAACAGCTTTCAGGGCTGGCACCTTCAGTGGAGGAGCAATCGCTGGACGTTCGCAATTTCGGTGTTGAGCTCTGGCCAGTTGAGCAGGGGAGTCTGTGTACATTGGAAGTTTTAGTAGCCTAAACAAGTTCAGAGCCCAAGTGTTTGTGGTTCGTTTTAGAGGTTACCAGTGGGAGATGAGGACCAGCGACATCATTCAGGGCTGGCACCTTTAGTGTAGGAGCAATCGCTGGACGTTTGCAATTTCGGTGTTGAGATCTGACGTGAATTGGCGAAAGGAAGCGATGATATGTCTGGACCTTTGAGTGTCTAAACAAGTTCAGAGCCCAAGTGTTTGTGGTTCGTTTTAGAGGTTACCAGTGGGAGATGAGGAGCAGCAACAGCTTTCAGGGCTGGCACCTTTAGTGTAGGAGCAATCGCTGGACGTTCGCAATTTCGGTGTTGAGCTCTGACGTGAATTAGCGAAAGGAAGCGATGATACGTCTGGACCTTTGAGTATCTAAACAAGTTCAGAGCCCAAGTGTTTGTGGTTCGTTTTAGAGGTTACCAGTGGGAGATGAGGACCAGCAACAGCTTTCAGGGCTGGCACCTTTAGTGTAGGAGTAATCGCTGGACGTTCGCAATTTCGGTGTTGAGCTCTGGCCAGTTGAGCAGGAGAGGCAGTGTACGTTGGAAGTTTTAGTAGCCTAAACAAGTTCTGAGACCAAGTGTTTGTGGTTCGTTTTAGAGGTTACCAGTGGGAGATGAGGACCAGCAACAGCTTTCAGGGCTGGCACCTTTAGTGTAGGAGCAATCGCTGGACGTTCGCAATTTCCGTGTTGAGCTCTGTCCAGATTGAGCAGGAGAGGCTGTGTACGTTGGTAGTTTTAGTAGCCTAAACAAGTTTCAGAGCCCAAGTGTTTGTGGTTCGTTTTAGAGGTTACCAGAGGGAGATGAGGACCAGCAAGAGCTTTCATGGCTGGCACGTTTAGTGTAGGAGCAATCGCTGGACGTTCGCAATTTCGGTGTTAAGCTCTGACGTGAATAAGCGAGAGGAAGCGCTGATACGTCTGGACCTTTGAGTGTCTAAACATGTTCAGAGCCCAAGTGTTTGTGGTTCGTTTGAGAGGTTACCAGTGGGAGATGAGGACCAGCAAGAGCTTTCAGGGCTGGCACCTTTAGTGTAGGAGCAATCACTGGACGTTCGCAAATTCTTTTTTGAGCTCTGACGTGAATTAGCGAAAGGAAGCGATGATATTTCTGGACCTCTGAGTGCCTAAACAAGTTCAGAGCCCAAGTGTTTGTGGTTCGTTTGAGAGGTTACCAGTGGGAGATGAGGACCAGCAAGAGCTTTCAGGCCTGGCACCTTTAGTGTAGGAGCAATCGCTGGACGTTCGCAATTTCGGTTTGGAGCTCTGACGTGTAAGAGCAAAAGGAAGCAATGATACGTCTGGACCTTTGAGTGTCTAAACAAGTTCAGAGCCCAAGTGTTTGTGGTTCGTTTGAGAGGTTACCAGTGGGAGATGAGGACCAGCAACAGCATTCAGGGCTGCACCTTTAGTGTAGGAGCAATCGCTGGACGTTCGCAATTTCGGTGTTGAGCTCTGACGTGAATTAGCGAAAGGAAGCGATGATACGTCTGGACCTTTGAGTGTCTAAACAAGTTCAGAGCCCAAGTGTTTGTGGTTCGTTTTAGAGGTTACCAGTGGGAGATGAGGACCAGCAAGAGCTTTCAGGGCTGGCACCTTTATTGTAGGAGCAATCGCTGGACGTTCGCAATTTCGGTGTTGAGCTCTGGCCAGATTGAGCAGGAGAGGCTGTGTACTTTGGAAGTATTAGTAGCCTAAACAAGTTCAGAGCGCAAGTGTTTGTGGTTCGTTTTAGAGGTTACCAGTGGGAGATGAGGACCAGCAACAGCTTTCAGGGCTGGCACCTTTAGTGTAGGAGCAATCGCTGGACGTTCGCAATTTCGGTGTTGAGATCTGACGTGAATTAGCGAAAGGAAGCGATGATACGTCTGGACCTTTGAGTGTCTAAACAAGTTCAGAGCCCAAGTGTTTGTGGTTCGTTTTAGAGGTTACCAGTGGGAGATGAGGACCAGCAACAGCTTTCAGGGCTGGCACCTTTAGTGTAGGAGCAATCGCTGGACGTTCGCAATTTCGGTGCTGAGCTCTGGCCAGATTGAGCAGGAGAGGCTGTGTACGTTCGAAGTTTTAGTAGCCTAAACAAGTTCAGAGCCCAAGTGTTTGTTGTTCGTTTTAGAGGTTACCAGTGGGAGATGAGGACCAGCAAGCGCTTTCAGGGCTGGCACCTTTAGTGTAGGAGCAATCGCTGGACGTTCTCAGTTTTGGTGTTGAGCTCTGACGTGAATTATCGAAAGGAAGCGATGATACGTCTGGACCTCTGATTGCCTAAAAAGTTCAGAGCCCAAGTGTTTGTGGTTTGTTTGAGAGGTTACCAGTGGGAGATGAGGACCAGCAACAGCTTTCAGGGCTGGCACCTTTAGTGTAGGAGCAATCGCTGGACGTTCGCAATTTCGGTGTTGAGCTCTGGCCAGTTGAGCAGGAGAGGCAGTGTACGTTGGAAGTTTTAGTAGCCTAAACAAGTTCAGAGCCCAAGTGTTTGTGGTTCATTTGAGAGGTTACCAGTGGGAGATGAGGACCAGCAAGAGCTTTCATAGCTGGCACCTTTAGTGTTAGGAGCAATCGCTTGACGTTCGCAATTTCGGTGTTGAATTTTGGCCAGATGGACAAGGAGAGGCTGTGTACGTTGGCAGTTTTAGTAGCCTAAACAAGTTCAGAGCTCAGGTGTTTGTGGTTCGTTTTAGAGGTTACCAGTGGGAGATGAGGACCAGCAAGAGCTTTCAGGGCTGGCACCTTTAGTGTAGGAGCAATCGCTGGACGTTCGCAATTTCGGTGTTGAGCTCTGACGTGAATTATCGAAAGGAAGCGATGATATGTCTGGACCTTTGAGTGTCTAAACAAGTTCAGAGCCCAAGTGTTTGTGGTTCGTTTTAGAGGTTACCAGTGGGAGATGAGGACCAGCAACAGCTTTCAGGGCTGGCACCTTTAGTGTAGGAGCAATCGCTGGACGTTCGCAATTTCGGTGTTGAGCTCTGACGTGAATTAGCGAAAGGAAGCGATGATACGTCTGGACCTTTGAGTATCTAAACAAGTTCAGAGCCCAAGTGTTTGTGGTTCGTTTTAGAGGTTACCAGTGGGAGATGAGGACCAGCAACAGCTTTCAGGGCTGGCACCTTTAGTGTAGGAGTAATCGCTGGACGTTCGCAATTTCGGTGTTGAGCTCTGGCCAGTTGAGCAGGAGAGGCAGTGTACGTTGGAAGTTTTAGTAGCCTAAACAAGTTCAGAGCCCAAGTGTTTGTGGTTCATTTTAGAGGTTACCAGTGGGAGATGAGGACCAGCAACAGCGTTCAGGGCTGGCATCTTTAGTGTAGGAGCAATCGCTGGACGTTCGCAATTTCCGTGTTGAGCTCTGTCCAGATTGAGCAGGAGAGGCTGTGTACGTTGGTAGTTTTAGTAGCCTAAACAAGTTCAGAGCCCAAGTGTTTGTGGTTCGTTTTAGAGGTTACCAGTGGGAGATGAGGACCAGCAACAGCTTTCAGGGCTGGCACCTTTAGTGTAGGAGCAATCGCTGGACGTTCGCAGTTTTGGTGTTGAGGTCTGACGTGAATTAGCGAAAGGAAGCGATGATACGTCTGGACGTCTGATTGCCTAAAATGTTCAGAGCGCAAGTGTTTGTGGTTCGTTTGAGAGGTTACCAGTGGGAGATGAGGACCAGCAAGAGCTTTCAGGGCTGGCACCTTTAGTGTAGGAGCAATCACTGGACGTTCGCAATTTCTTTTTTGAGCTCTGACGTGAATTAGCGAAAGGAAGCGATGATATTTCTGGACCTTTGAGTGCCTAAACAAGTTCAGAGCCCAAGTGTTTGTGGTTCGTTTGAGAGGTTACCAGTGGGAGATGAGGACCAGCAAGAGCTTTCAGGCCTGGCACCTTTAGTGTAGAAGCAATCGCTGGACGTTCGCAATTTCGGTTTGGAGCTCTGACGTGTAAGAGCAAAAAGAAGCAATGATACGTCTGGACCTTTGAGTGTCTAAAAAAGTTCAGAGCCCAAGTGTTTGTGGTTCGTTTGAGAGGTTACCAGTGGGAGATGAGGACCAGCAACAGCATTCAGGGCTGCACCTTTAGTGTAGGAGCAATCGCTGGACGTTCGCAATTTCGGTGTTGAGCTCTGACGTGAATTAGCGAAAGGAAGCGATGATATGTATGGACCTTTGAGTGTCTAAACAAGTTCAGAGCCCAAGTGTTTGTGGTTCGTTTGAGAGGTTACCAGTGGGAGATGAGGACCAGCAACAGCTTTCAGGGCTGGCACCTTTAGTGTAGGAGCAATCGCTGGACGTTCGCAATTTCGGTGTTGAGCTCTGGCCGGATTGAGCAGGAGAGGCTGTGTACGTTGGGAGTTTTAGCAGGCTAAACAAGTTCAGAGCCCAAGTGTTTGTGGTTCATTTTAGAGGTTACCAGTGGGAGATGAGGACCAGCAAGAGCTTTTAGGGCTGGTACCTTTAGTGTAGGAGCAATTGCTGGACGTTCGCAATTTCGGTGTTGAGCTCTGGCCAGTTGAGCAGGAGAGGCAGTGTACGTTGGAAGTTTTAGTAGCCTAAACAAGTTCAGAGCCCAAGTGTTTGTGGTTCGTTTGAGAGGTTACCAGTGGGAGATGAGGACCAGCAAGAGCTTTCAGGGCTGGCACCTTTAGTGTAGGAGCAATCGCTGGACGTTCGCAATTTCGGTGTTGAGCTCTGACGTGAATTAGCGAAAGGAAGCGATGATACGTCTGGACCTTTTAGTGCCTAAACAAGTTCAGAGCCAAAGTGTTTATGGTTCGTTTGAGAGGTTACCAGTGGGAGATGAGGACCAGCAAGAGCTTTCATAGCTGGCACCTTTAGTGTTAGGAGCAATCGCTTCACGTTCGCAATTTCGGTGTTGAATTTTGGCCAGATGGACAAGGAGAGGCTGTGTACGTTGGCAGTTTTAGTAGGCTAAAAAAGTTCAGAGCTCAGGTGTTTGTGGTTCGTTTTAGAGGTTACCAGTGGGAGATGAGGACCAGCAAGAGCTTTCAGGGCTGGCACCTTTAGTGTAGGAGCAATCGCTGGACGTTCGCAATTTCGGTGTTGAGCTCTGACGTGAATTATCGAAAGGAAGCGATGATACGTCTGGACCTTTGAGTATCTAAACAAGTTCAGAGCCCAAGTGTTTGTGGTTCGTTTTAGAGGTTACCAGTGGGAGATGAGGACCAGCAACAGCTTTCAGGGCTGGCACCTTTAGTGTAGGAGCAATCGCTGGACGTTCGCAATTTCAGTGTTGAGCTCTGACGTGAATTGGCGAAAGGAAGCGATGATATGTCTGGACCTTTGAGTGTCTAAACAAGTTCAGAGCCCAAGTGTTTGTGGTTCGTTTTAGAGGTTACCAGTGGGAGATGAGGACCAGCAAGAGCTTTCAGGGCTGGCACCTTTAGTGGAGGAGCAATCGCTGGACGTTCGCAATTTCGGTGTTGAGCTCTGGCCAGATTGAGCAGGAGAGGCTGTGTACTTTGGAAGTTTTAGTAGCCTAAACAAGTTCAGAGCGCAAGTGTTTGTGGTTCGTTTTAGAGGTTACCAGTGGGAGATGAGGACCAGCAACAGCTTTCAGGGCTGGCACCTTTAGTGTAGGAGCAATCGCTGGACGTTCGCAATTTCGGTGTTGAGCTCTGACGTGAATTAGCGAAAGGAAGCGATGATACATCTGGACCTTTGAGTATCTAAACAAGTTCAGAGCCCAAGTGTTTGTGGTTCGTTTTAGAGGTTACCAGTGGGAGATGAGGACCAGCAAGCGCTTTCAGGGCTGGCACCTTTAGTGTAGGAGCAATCGCTGGACGTTCGCAATTTCGGTGTTGAGCTCTGACGTGAATTATCGAAAGGAAGCGATGATACGTCTGGACCTTTGAGTATCTAAACAAGTTCAGAGCCCAAGTGTTTGTGGTTCGTTTTAGAGGTTACCAGTGGGAGATGAGGACCAGCAACAGCTTTCAGGGCTGGCACCTTTAGTGTAGGAGTAATCGCTGGACGTTCGCAATTTCGGTGTTGAGCTCTGGCCAGTTGAGCAGGAGAGGCAGTGTACGTTGGAAGTTTTAGTAGCCTAAACAAGTTCTGAGACCAAGTGTTTGTGGTTCGTTTTAGAGGTTACCAGTGGGAGATGAGGACCAGCAACAGCTTTCAGGGCTGGCACCTTTAGTGTAGGAGCAATCGCTGGACGTTCGCAATTTCCGTGTTGAGCTCTGTCCAGATTGAGCAGGAGAGGCTGTGTACGTTGGTAGTTTTAGTAGCATAAACAAGTTCAGAGCCCAAGTGTTTGTGGTTCGTTTTAGAGGTTACCAGTGGGAGATGAGGACCAGCAACAGCTTTCAGGGCTGGCACCTTTAGTGTAGGAGCAATCGCTGGACGTTCTCAGTTTTGGTGTTGAGCTCTGACGTGAATTAGCGAAAGGAATCGATGATACGTCTGGACGTCTGATTGCCTAAAAAGTTCAGAGCCCAAGTGTTTGTGGTTCGTTTGAGAGGTTACCAGTGGGAGATGAGGACCAGCAAGAGCTTTCATAGCTGGCACCTTTAGTGTTAGGAGCAATCGCTTCACGTTCGCAATTTCGGTGTTGAATTTTGGCCAGATGGACAAGGAGAGGCTGTGTACGTTGGCAGTTTTAGTAGGCTAAAAAAGTTCAGAGCTCAGGTGTTTGTGGTTCGTTTTAGAGGTTACCAGTGGGAGATGAGGACCAGCAAGAGCTTTCAGGGCTGGCACCTTTAGTGTAGGAGCAATCGCTGGACGTTCGCAATTTCGGTGTTGAGCTCTGACGTGAATTATCGAAAGGAAGCGATGATACGTCTGGACCTTTGAGTATCTAAACAAGTTCAGAGCCCAAGTGTTTGTGGTTCGTTTTAGAGGTTACCAGTGGGAGATGAGGACCAGCAACAGCTTTCAGGGCTGGCACCTTTAGTGTAGGAGCAATCGCTGGACGTTCGCAATTTCAGTGTTGAGCTCTGACGTGAATTGGCGAAAGGAAGCGATGATATGTCTGGACCTTTGAGTGTCTAAACAAGTTCAGAGCCCAAGTGTTTGTGGTTCGTTTTAGAGGTTACCAGTGGGAGATGAGGACCAGCAAGAGCTTTCAGGGCTGGCACCTTTAGTGGAGGAGCAATCGCTGGACGTTCGCAATTTCGGTGTTGAGCTCTGGCCAGATTGAGCAGGAGAGGCTGTGTACTTTGGAAGTTTTAGTAGCCTAAACAAGTTCAGAGCGCAAGTGTTTGTGGTTCGTTTTAGAGGTTACCAGTGGGAGATGAGGACCAGCAACAGCTTTCAGGGCTGGCACCTTTAGTGTAGGAGCAATCGCTGGACGTTCGCAATTTCGGTGTTGAGCTCTGACGTGAATTAGCGAAAGGAAGCGATGATACATCTGGACCTTTGAGTATCTAAACAAGTTCAGAGCCCAAGTGTTTGTGGTTCGTTTTAGAGGTTACCAGTGGGAGATGAGGACCAGCAAGCGCTTTCAGGGCTGGCACCTTTAGTGTAGGAGCAATCGCTGGACGTTCGCAATTTCGGTGTTGAGCTCTGACGTGAATTAGCGAAAGGAAGCGATGATACGTCTGGACCTTTGAGTATCTAAACAAGTTCAGAGCCCAAGTGTTTGTGGTTCGTTTTAGAGGTTACCAGTGGGAGATGAGGACCAGCAACAGCTTTCAGGGCTGGCACCTTTAGTGTAGGAGTAATCGCTGGACGTTCGCAATTTCGGTGTTGAGCTCTGGCCAGTTGAGCAGGAGAGGCAGTGTACGTTGGAAGTTTTAGTAGCCTAAACAAGTTCTGAGACCAAGTGTTTGTGGTTCGTTTTAGAGGTTACCAGTGGGAGATGAGGACCAGCAACAGCTTTCAGGGCTGGCACCTTTAGTGTAGGAGCAATCGCTGGACGTTCGCAATTTCCGTGTTGAGCTCTGTCCAGATTGAGCAGGAGAGGCTGTGTACGTTGGTAGTTTTAGTAGCATAAACAAGTTCAGAGCCCAAGTGTTTGTGGTTCGTTTTAGAGGTTACCAGTGGGAGATGAGGACCAGCAACAGCTTTCAGGGCTGGCACCTTTAGTGTAGGAGCAATCGCTGGACGTTCTCAGTTTTGGTGTTGAGCTCTGACGTGAATTAGCGAAAGGAATCGATGATACGTCTGGACGTCTGATTGCCTAAAAAGTTCAGAGCCCAAGTGTTTGTGGTTCGTTTGAGAGGTTACCAGTGGGAGATGAGGACCAGCAAGAGCTTTCAGGGGCTGGCACCTTTAGTGTAGGAGCAATCACTGGACGTTCGCAATTTCTTTTTTGAGCTCTGACGTGAATTAGCGACAGGAAGCGATGATATTTCTGGACCTTTGAGTGCCTAAACAAGTTCAGAGCCCAAGTGTTTGTGGTTCGTTTGAGAGGTTACCAGTGGGAGATGAGGACCAGCAAGAGCTTTCAGGCCTGGCACCTTTAGTGTAGAAGCAATCGCTGGACGTTCGCAATTTCGGTTTGGAGCTCTGACGTGTAAGAGCAAAAGGAAGCAATGATACGTTTGGACCTTTGAGTGTCTAAACAAGTTCAGAGCCCAAGTGTTTGTGGTTCGTTTGAGAGGTTACCAGTGGGAGATGAGGACCAGCAACAGCATTCAGGGCTGCACCTTTAGTGTAGGAGCAATCGCTGGACGTTCGCAATTTCGGTGTTGAGCTCTGACGTGAATTAGCGAAAGGAAGCGATGATATGTATGGACCTTTGAGTGTCTAAACAAGTTCAGAGCCCAAGTGTTTGTGGTTCGTTTGAGAGGTTACCAGTGGGAGATGAGGACCAGCAAGAGCTCTTAGGGCTGGCACCTTTAGTGTAGGAGCAAACGCTGGACGTTCGCAATTTCGGTGTTGAGCTCTGGCCGGATTGAGCAGGAGAGGCTGTGTACGTTGGGAGTTTTAGTAGCCTAAACAAGTTCAGAGCCCAAGTGTTTGTGGTTCATTTTAGAGGTTACCAGTGGGAGATGAGGACCAGCAAGAGCTTTTAGGGCTGGTACCTTTAGTGTAGGAGCAATCGCTGGACGTTCGCAATTTCGGTGTTGAGCTCTGGCCGGCTTGAGCAGGAGAGTCTGTGTACATTGGAAGTTTTAGTAGCCTAAACAAGTTCAGAGCCCAAGTGTTTGTAGTTCGTTTGAGAGGTTACCAGTGGGAGATGAGGACCAGCAAGCGCTTTCAGGGCTGGCACCTTTAGTGGAGGAGCAATCGCTGGACGTTCGCAATTTCGGTGTTGAGCTCTGACGTGAATTAGCGAAAGGAAGCGATGATACGTCTGGACCTTTGAGTGTCTAAACAAGTTCAGAGCCCAAGTGTTTGTGGTTCATTTTAGAGGTTACCAGTGGGAGATGAGGACAAGTGAGAGCTTTCCGGGCTGGCACCTTTAGTGTAGGAGCAATCGCTGGATGTTCGCAGTTTTGGTGTTGAGCTCTGACGTGAATTAGCGAAAGGAAGCGATGATACGTCTGGACCTTTGAGTGTCTAAACAAGTTCAGAGCCCAAGTGTTTGTGGTTCGTTTGAGAGGTTACCAGTGGGAGATGAGGACCAGCAAGAGCTTTCAGGGCTGGCACCTTTAGTGTAGGAACAATCGCTGGACGTTCGCAATTTCGGTGTTGAGCTCTGACGTGAATTGGCGAAAGGAAGTGATGATATGTCTGGACCTTTGAGTGTCTAAACAAGTTCAGAGCTCAAGTGTTTGTTGTTCGTTTTAGAGGTTACCAGTGGGAGATGAGGACCAGCAACAGCTTTCACGGCTGGCACCTTTAGTGGAGGAGCAATCGCTGGACGTTCGCAATTTCGGTGTTGAGCTCTGGCCAGATTGAGCAGGAGAGGCTGTGTACGTTTGTAGTTTTAGTAGCCTAAACAAGTTCAGAGCCCAAGTGTTTGTGGTTCGTTTTAGAGGTTACCAGTGGGAGATGAGGACCAGCAACAGCTTTCAGGGCTGGCACCTTTAGTGTAGGAGCAATCGCTGGACGTTCGCAATTTCGGTGTTGAGCTCTGACGTGAATTGGCGAAAGGAAGCGATGATATGTCTGGAGCTTTGAGTGCCTAAACAAGTTCAGAGCCCAAGTGTTTGTGGTTCGTTTTAGAGGTTACCAGTGGGAGATGAGGACCAGCAACAGCTTTCAGGGCTGGCACCTTTAGTGTAGGAGTAATCGCTGGACGTTCGCAATTTCGGTGTTAAGCTCTGGCCAGTTGAGCAGGAGAGGCAGTGTACGCTGGAAGTTTTAGTAGCCTAAACAAGTTCAGAGGCCAAGTGTTTGTGGCTCGTTTTAGAGGTTACCAGTGGGAGATGAGGACCAGCAAGAGCTTTCAGGGCTGGCACCTTTAGTGTAGGAACAATCGCTGGACGTTCGCTATTTCAGTGTTAAGCTCTGGCCAGATTGAGCAGGAGAGGCTGTGTACGTTGGTAGTTTTAGTAGCCTAAACAAGTTCAGAGCCCAAGTGTTTGTGGTTCGTTTTAGAGGTTACCAGTGGGAGATGAGGACCAGCAACAGCTTTCAGGGCTGGCACCTTTAGTGTAGGAGCAATCGCTGGACGTTCGCAATTTCGGTGTTGAGCTCTGACGTGAATTAGCGAAAGGAAGCGATGATATGTCTGGACCTTTGAGTGCCTAAACAAGTTCAGAGCCCAAGTGTTTTGGTTCGTTTGAGAGGTTACCAGTGGGAGATGAGGACCAGCAAGAGCTTTCAGGGCTGGCACCTTTAGTGTATGAGCAATCGCTGGACGTTCGCAAACTCGGTGTTGAGCTCGGGCCATTTGAGAAGGAGAGGCAGTGTACGTTGGAAGTTTTAGTAGCCTAAACAAGTTCAGAGCCCAAGTGTTTGTGGTTCGTTTTAGAGGTTACCAGTGGGAGATGAGGACCAGCAACAGCTTTCAGGGCTGGCACCTTTACTGTAGGAGCAGTCACTGGATGTTCGCAATTTCGGTGTTGAGCTCTGACGTGAATTAGCGAAAGGAAGCGATGATATGTCTGGACCTTTGAGTGCCTAAACAAGTTCAGAGCCCAAGTGTTTGTGGTTCGTTTTAGAGGTTACCAGTGGGAGATGAGGACCAGCAAGAGCTTTCAGGGCTGGCACCTTTAGTGTAGGAGCAATCGCTGGACGTTCGCAATTTCGGTGTTGAGCTCGGGCCATTTGAGAAGGAGAGGCAGTGTACGTTGGAAGTTTTAGTAGCCTAAACAAGTTCAGAGCGCAAGTGTTTGTGGTTCGTTTTAGAGGTTACCAGTGGGAGTTGAGGACCAGCAACAGCTTTCAGGGCTGGCACCTTTAGTGTAGGAGCAATCGCTGGACGTTCGCAATTTCGGTTTTGAGCTCTGACATGTAAGAGCAAAAGGAAGCAATGATACGTCTGGACCTTTGAGTGTCTAAACAAGTTCAGAGCCCAAGTGTTTGTGGTTCGTTTGAGAGATTACCAGTGGGAGATGAGGAGCAGCAAGAGCTTTCAGGGCTGGCACCTTTAGTGTAGGAGCAATCGCTGGACGTTCGCAATTTCGGTGTTGAGCTCTGGCCAGATGGACAAGGTGAGGCTGTGTACATTGGAAGTTTTAGTAGCCTAAACACGTTCAGAGCCCAAGTGTTTGTGGTTCGTTTTAGAGGTTACCAGTGGGAGATGAGGACCAGCAACAGCATTCAGGGCTGGCACCTTTAGTGTAGGAGCAATCGCTGGACGTTCGCAGTTTTGTTGTTGAGCTCTGACGTGAATTAGCGAAAGGAAGCGATGCTACGTCTGGACCTTTGAGTGTCTAAACAAGTTCAGAGCCCAAGTGTTTGTGGTTCGTTTGAGAGGTTACCAGTGGG
Organism: Gavia stellata; assembly: GCF_030936135.1. Lineage (NCBI taxonomy): Eukaryota > Metazoa > Chordata > Aves > Gaviiformes > Gaviidae > Gavia > Gavia stellata. The sequence goes on along the minus strand of NW_026777292.1, from coordinate 51,250 downwards.
AGATGAGGACCAGCAAGAGCTTTCAGGGCTGGCACCTTTAGTGTAGGAGCAATCGCTGGACGTTCGCAATTTCGGTTTTGAGCTCTGACGTGTAAGAGCGAAAGGAAGCGATGATACGTCTGGACCTTTGAGTGTCTAAACAAGTTCAGAGCCCAAGTGTTTGTGGTTGGTTTTAGAGGTTAGCAGTGGGAGATGAGGACCAGCAAGAGCTTTCAGGGCTGGCACCTTTAGTGTAGGAGCAATCGCTGGACGTTCGCAATTTCGGTGTTGAGCTCTGGCCAGATTGAGCAGGAGAGGCTGTGTACGTTGGTAGTTTTAGTAGGCTAAACAAGTTCAGAGCCCAAGTGTTTGTGGTTCGTTTTAGAGGTTACCAGTGGGAGATGAGGACCAGCAAGCGCTTTCAGGGCTGGCACCTTTAGTGTAGGAGCAATCGCTGGACGTTCGCAGTTTTGGTGTTGAGCTCTGACATGAATTAGCGAAAGGAAGCGATGATATGTCTGGACCTTTGAGTGCCTAAACAAGTTCAGAGCCCAAGTGTTTGTGGTTCGTTTGAGAGGTTACCAGTGGGAGATGAGGACCAGCAAGAGCTTTCAGGGCTGGCACCTTTAGTGTAGGAGCAATCGCTGGATTTTCGCAGTTTTGGTGTTGAGCTCTGACGTGAATTAGCGAAAGGAAGCGATGATACGTCTGGACCTTTGAGTGCCTAAACAAGTTCAGAGCCCAAGTGTTTGTGGTTCGTTTTAGAGGTTACCAGTGGGAGATGAGGACCAGCAAGAGCTTTCAGGCCTGGCACCTTTAGTGTAGAAGCAATCGCTGGACGTTTGCAATTTTCGGTGTTGAGCTCTGGCCAGTTGAGCAGGAGAGGCAGTGTACGTTGGAAGTTTTAGTAGCCTAAACAAGTTCAGAGCCCAAGTGTTTGTGGTTCATTTTAGAGGTTACCAGTGGGAGATGAGGACCAGCAACAGCTTTCATGGCTGGCACCTTTAGTGTAGGAGCAATCGCTGGACGTTCGCAATTTCGGTGTTGAGCTCTGGCCAGATTGAGCTGGAGAGGCTGTGTACGTTTGTAGTTTTAGTAGCCTAAACAAGTTCAGAGCCCAAGTGTTTGTGGTTCGTTTGAGAGGTTACCAGTGGGAGATGAGGACCAGCAACAGCTTTCAGGGCTGGCACCTTTAGTGTAGGAGCAATCGCTGGACGTTCGCAACTTCGGTGTTGAGCTCTGACATGAATTATCGAAAGGAAGCGATGATATGTCTGGACCTTTGAGTGTCTAAACAAGTTCAGAGCCCAAGTGTTTGTGGTTCGTTTGAGAGGTTACCAGTGGGAGATGAGGACCAGCAACAGCTTTCCGGGCTGGCACCTTTAGTGGAGGAGCAATCGCTGGACGTTCGCAATTTCAGTGTTGAGCTCTGACGTGAATTATCGAAAGGAAGCGATGATACGTCTGGACCTCTGAGTGTCTAAACAAGTTCAGAGCCCTAGTGTTTGTGGTTCGTTTGAGAGGTTACCAGTGGGAGATGAGGACCAGCAACAGCTTTCAGGGCTGGCACCTTTAGTGTAGGAGCAATCACTGGACGTTCGCAATGAGCAAAAGGAAGCAATGATACGTCTGGACCTTTGAGTGTCTAAACAAGTTCAGAGCCCAAGTTTTTGTGGTTCGTTTGAGAGGTTACCAGTGGGAGATGAGGAGCAGCAAGAGCTTTCAGGGCTGGCACCTTTAGTGTAGGAGCAATCGCTGGACGTTCGCAATTTCGGTGTTGAGCTCTGGCCAGATGGACAAGGTGAGGCTGTGTACGTTGGAAGTTTTAGTAGCCTAAACAAGTTCAGAGCCCAAGTGTTTGTGGTTCGTTTTAGAGGTTACCAGTGGGAGATGAGGACCAGCAACAGCTTTCAGGGCTGGCACCTTTAGTGTAGGAGCAATCGCTGGACGTTCGCAGTTTTGTTGTTGAGCTCTGACGTGAATTAGCGAAAGGAAGCGATGATACGTCTGGACCTTTGAGTGTCTAAACAAGTTCAGAGCCCAAGTGTTTGTGGTTCGTTTGAGAGGTTACCAGTGGGAGATGAGGACCAGCAAGAGATTTCAGGGCTGGCACCTTTAGTGTAGGAGCAATCGCTGGACGTTCGCAATTTCGGTTTTGAGCTCTGACGTGTAAGAGCGAAAGGAAGCGATGATACGTCTGGACCTTTGAGTGTCTAAACAAGTTCAGAGCCCAAGTGTTTGTGGTTGGTTTTAGAGGTTAGCAGTGGGAGATGAGGACCAGCAAGAGCTTTCAGGGCTGGCACCTTTAGTGTAGGAGCAATCGCTGGACGTTCGCAATTTCGGTTTTGACCTCTGGCCAGATTGAGCTGGAGAGGCTGTGTACGTTTGTAGTTTTAGTAGCCTAAACAAGTTCAGAGCCCAAGTGTTTGTGGTTCGTTTGAGAGGTTACCAGTGGGAGATGAGGACCAGCAACAGCTTTCAGGGCTGGCACCTTTAGTGTAGGAGCAATCGCTGGACGTTCGCAACTTCGGTGTTGAGCTCTGACATGAATTATCGAAAGGAAGCGATGATATGTCTGGACCTTTGAGTGTCTAAACAAGTTCAGAGCCCAAGTGTTTGTGGTTCGTTTGAGAGGTTACCAGTGGGAGATGAGGACCAGCAACAGCTTTCCGGGCTGGCACCTTTAGTGGAGGAGCAATCGCTGGACGTTCGCAATTTCAGTGTTGAGCTCTGACGTGAATTATCGAAAGGAAGCGATGATACGTCTGGACCTCTGAGTGTCTAAACAAGTTCAGAGCCCTAGTGTTTGTGGTTCGTTTTAGAGGTTACCAGTGGGAGATGAGGACCAGCAAGAGGTTTCAGGGCTGGCAACTTTAGTGTAGGAGTAATCGCTGGACGTTCGCAATTTCGGTGTTGAGCTCTGGCCAGTTGAGCAGGAGAGGCAGTGTACGTTGGAAGTTTTAGTAGCCTAAACAAGTTCAGAGCCCAAGTGTTTGTGGTTCGTTTTAGAGGTTACCAGTGGGAGATGAGGACCAGCAACAGCTTTCACGGCTGGCACCTTTAGTGTAGGAGCAATCGCTGGACGTTCGCAATTTCGGTGTTGAGCTCTGTCCTGATTGAGCAGGAGAGGCTGTGTACGTTGGTAGTTTTAGTAGCCTAAACAAGTTCAGAGCCCAAGTGTTTGTGGTTCGTTTTAGAGGTTACCAGTGGGAGATGAGGACCAGCAACAGCTTTCATGGCTGACACATTTAGTGTAGGAGCAATCGCTGGACGTTCGCAATTTCGGTGTTTAGCTCTGACTTGAATTAGCGAAAGGAAGCGATGATACGTCTGGACCTTTGAGTGCCTAAACAAGTTCAGAGCCCAAGTGTTTGTGGTTCGTTTGAGAGGTTACCAGTGGGAGATGAGGACCAGCAAGAGCTTTCAGGGCTGGCACCTTTAGTGTAGGAGCAATCGCTGGACGTTCGCAATTTCGGTGTTGAGCTCTGGCCAGTTGAGCAGGAGAGGCAGTGTACGTTGGAAGTTTTAGTAGCCTAAACAAGTTCAGAGCCAAAGTGTTTGTGGTTCGTTTTTAGAGGTTACCAGTGGGAGATGAGGACCAGCAACAGCTTTCAGGGCTGGCACTTTTTAGCGGAGGAGCAATCGCTGGACGTTCGCAATTTCGGTGTTGAGCTCTGGCCAGATTGAGCAGGAGAGGCGGTGTACGTTGGAAGTTTTAGTAGCCTAAAACAAGTTCAGAGCCCAAGTGTTTGTGGTTCGTTTGAGAGGTTACCAGTGGGAGATGAGGACCAGCAACAGCTTTCAGGGCTGGCACCTTTAGTGTAGGAGCAATCGCTGGACGTTCGCAATTTCAGTGTTGAGCTCTGATGTGAATTAGCGAAAGGAAGCGATGATACGTCTGGACCTCTGAGTGTCTAAACAAGTTCAGAGCCCAAGTGTTAGTGGTTCGTTTTAGAGGTTACCAGTGGGAGATGAGGACCAGCAAGAGGTTTCAGGGCTGGCAACTTTAGTGTAGGAGCAATCGCTGGACGTTCGCAATTTCGGTGTTGAGCTCTGGCCAGTTGAGCAGGAGAGGCAGTGTACGTTGGAAGTTTTAGTAGCCTAAACAAGTTCAGAGCCCAAGTGTTTGTGGTTCGTTTTAGAGGTTACCAGTGGGAGATGAGGACCAGCAGGAGCTTTCAGGGCTGGCACCTTTAGTGTAGGAGCAATCGCTGGACGTTCGCAATTTCCGTGTTGAGCTCTGTCCAGATTGAGCAGGAGAGGGCTGTGTACGTTGGTAGTTTTAGTAGGCTAAACAAGTTCAGAGCCCCAACAGTTTGTGGTTCGTTTTAGAGGTTACCAGTGGGAGATGAGGACCAGCAACAGCTTTCATGGGTGGCACATTTAGTGTAGGAGCAATCGCTGGACGTTCGCAATTTCGGTGTTGAGCTCTGGCCAGATTGAGCAGGAGAGGCTGTGTACGTTGGAAGTTTTAGTAGCCTAAACAAGTTCAGAGCCCAAGTGTTTTGTGGTTCGTTTGAGAGGTTACCAGTGGGAGATGAGGACCAGCAAGCGCTTTCAGGGCTGGCACCTTTAGTGTAGGAGCAATCGCTGGACGTTCTCTGTTTTTGGTGTTGAGCTCTGACGTGAATTAGCGAAAGGAAGCGATGATACGTCTGGACCTCTGATTGCCTAAAAAGTTCAGAGCCCAAGTGTTTGTGGTTCGTTTGAGAGGTTACCAGTGGGGAGATGAGGACCAGCAAGAGCTTTCAGGGCTGGCACCTTTAGTGTAGGAGCAATCGCTGGACGTTCGCAATTTCGGTTTTTGAGCTCTGACGTGAATTAGCGAAAGGAAGCGATGATATTTCTGGACCTTTGAGTGCCTAAACAAGTTCAGAGCCCAAGTGTTTGTGGTTCGTTTGAGAGGTTACCAGTAGGAGATGAGGGACCAGCAAACAGCTTTCAGGGCTGGCACCTTTAGTGTAGGAGCAATCGCTGGACGTTCGCAATTTTCGGTGTTGAGCTAGGGCCAGATTGAGCAGGAGAGGCTGTGTACGTTGGAAGTTTTAGTAGCCCTAAACAAGTTCAGAGCCCAAGTGTTTTGTGGTTCGTTTTAGAGGTTTACCAGTGGGAGATGAGGACCAGCAACAGCATTCAGGGCTGGCACCTTTAGTGTAGAAGCAATCGCTGGACGTTCGCAATTTCGGTGTTTGGAGCTCTGGCTGGATTGAGCAGGAGAGGCTGTGTACGTTGGTAGTTTTTAGTAGCCTAAACAAGTTCAGAGCCCAAGTGTTTGTGGTTCGTTTGAGAGGTTACCAGTGGGAGATGAGGACCAGCAACAGGTTTCAGGGCTGGCACCTTTAGTGTAGGAGCAATCACTGGACGTTCGCAATTTCGGTTTTGAGCTCTGACATGTAAGAGCAAAAGGAAGCAATGATACGTCTGGACCTTTGAGTGTCTAAACAAGTTCAGAGCCCAAGTGTTTTGTGGTTCGTTTGAGAGGTTACCAGTGGGAGATGAGGAGCAGCAAGAGCTTTCAGGGCTGGCACCTTTAGTGTAGGAGCAATCGCTGGACGTTCGCAATTTCGTTGTTAAGCTCTGGCCAGATGGACAAGGTGAGGCTGTGTACGTTGGAAGTTTTAGTAGCCTAAACAAGTTCAGAGCCCAAGTGTTTTGTGGTTCGTTTTAGAGGTTACCAGTGGGAGATGAGGACCAGCAACAGCTTTCAGGGCTGGCACCTTTAGTGTAGGAGCAATCGCTGGACGTTTCACAGTTTTTGTTGTTGAGCTCTGACGTGAATTAGCGAAAGGAAGCGATGATACGTCTGGACCTTTGAGTGTCTAAACAAGTTCAGAGCCCAAGTGTTTGTGGTTCGTTTGAGAGGTTACCACTGGGAGATGAGGACCAGCAAGAGATTTTCAGGGCTGGCACCTTTAGTGTAGGAGCAATCGCTGGACGTTCGCAATTTCGGTGTTGAGCTCTGACGTGTAAGAGCGAAAGGAAGCCATGATACGTCTGGACCTTTTCAGTGTCTAAACAAGTTCAGAGCCCAAGTGTTTGTGGTTCGTTTTAGAGGTTAGCAGTGGGAGATGAGAAACCAGCAAGAGGTTTCAGGGCTGGCACCTTTAGTGTAGGAGCAATCGCTGGGACGTTTGCAATTTCGGTGTTGAGCTCTGGCCAGATTGAGCAGGAGAGGCTGTGTACGTTGGAAGTTTTAGTAGCCTAAACAAGTTCAGAGCCCAAGTGTTTGTGGTTCGTTTTAGAGGTTACCAGTGGGAGATGAGGACCAGCAAGCGTTTTTCAGGGCTGGCACCTTTAGTGTAGGAGCAATCGCTGGACGTTCGCAGTTTTGGTGTTGAGCTCTGACATGAATTAGCGAAAGGAAGCGATGATATGTCTGGACCTTTGAGTGCCTAAACAAGTTCAGAGCCCAAGTGTTTGTGGTTCGTTTGAGAGGTTACCAGTGGGAGATGAGGACCAGCAACAGCTTTCATGGCTGGCACCTTTAGTGTAGGAGCAATCGCTGGACGTTCGCAGTTTTGGTGTTGAGCTCTGACGTAAATTAGCGAAAGGAAGCGATGATACGTCTGGACCTTTGAGTGCCTAAACAAGTTCAGAGCCCAAGTGTTTGTGGTTCGTTTTAGAGGTTACCAGTGGGAGATGAGGACCAGCAACAGCTTTCAGGGCTGGCACCTTTAGTGTAGGAGCAATCGCTGGACGTTTGCAATTTCGGTGTTGAGCTCTGGCCAGTTGAGCAGGAGAGGCAGTGTACGTTGAAAGTTTTAGTAGCCTAAACAAGTTCAGAGCCCAAGTGTTTCTGGTTCATTTTAGAGGTTACCAGTGGGAGATGAGGACCAGCAACAGCTTTCAGGGCTGGCACCTTTAGTGTAGGAGCAATCGCTGGACGTTCGCAATTTCGGTGTTGAGCTCTGGCCAGATTGAGCTGGAGAGGCTGTGTACGTTTGTAGTTTTAGTAGCCTAAACAAGTTCAGAGCCCAAGTGTTTGTGGTTCGTTTGAGAGGTTACCAGTGGGAGATGAGGACCAGCAACAGCTTTCAGGGCTGGCACCTTTAGTGTAGGAGCAATCGCTGGACGTTCGCAACTTCGGTGTTGAGCTCTGACATGAATTATCGAAAGGAAGCGATGATATGTCTGGACCTTTGAGTGTCTAAACAAGTTCAGAGCCCAAGTGTTTGTGGTTCGTTTGAGAGGTTACCAGTGGGAGATGAGGACCAGCAACAGCTTTCCGGGCTGGCACCTTTAGTGGAGGAGCAATCGCTGGACGTTCGCAATTTCAGTGTTGAGCTCTGACGTGAATTATCGAAAGGAAGCGATGATACGTCTGGACCTCTGAGTGTCTAAACAAGTTCAGAGCCCTAGTGTTTGTGGTTCGTTTTAGAGGTTACCAGTGGGAGATGAGGACCAGCAAGAGGTTTCAGGGCTGGCAACTTTAGTGTAGGAGTAATCGCTGGACGTTCGCAATTTCAGTGTTGAGCTCTGGCCAGTTGAGCAGGAGAGGCAGTGTACGTTGGAAGTTTTAGTAGCCTAAACAAGTTCAGAGCCCAAGTGTTTGTGGTTCGTTTTAGAGGTTACCAGTGGGAGATGAGGACCAGCAACAGCTTTCAGGGCTGGCACCTTTAGTGTAGGAGCAATCGCTGGACGTTCGCAATTTCGGTGTTGAGCTCTGTCCTGATTGAGCAGGAGAGGCTGTGTACGTTGGTAGTTTTAGTAGCCTAAACAAGTTCAGAGCCCAAGTGTTTGTGGTTCGTTTTAGAGGTTACCAGTGGGAGATGAGGACCAGCAACAGCTTTCATGGCTGACACATTTAGTGTAGGAGCAATCGCTGGACGTTCGCAATTTCGGTGTTGAGCTCTGACTTGAATTAGCGAAAGGAAGCGATGATATGTCTGGACCTTTGAGTGCCTAAACAAGTTCAGAGCCCAAGTGTTTGTGGTTCGTTTGACAGGTTACCAGTGGGAGATGAGGACCAGCAAGAGCTTTCAGGGCTGGCACCTTTAGTGTAGGAGCAATCGCTGGACGTTCGCAATTTCGGTGTTGAGCTCTGGCCAGTTGAGCAGGAGAGGCAGTGTACGTTGGAAGTTTTAGTAGCCTAAACAAGTTCAGAGCCCAAGTGTTTGTGGTTCGTTTTAGAGGTTACCAGTGGGAGATGAGGACCAGCAACAGCTTTCAGGGCTGGCACTTTTAGCGGAGGAGCAATCGCTGGACGTTCGCAATTTCGGTGTTGAGCTCTGGCCAGATTGAGCAGGAGAGGCTGTGTACGTTGGAAGTTTTAGTAGCCTAAACAAGTTCAGAGCCCAAGTGTTTGTGGTTCGTTTGAGAGGTTACCAGTGGGAGATGAGGACCAGCAACAGCTTTCAGGGCTGGCACCTTTAGTGTAGGAGCAATCGCTGGACGTTCGCAATTTCAGTGTTGAGCTCTGATGTGAATTAGCGAAAGGAAGCGATGATACGTCTGGACCTCTGAGTGTCTAAACAAGTTCAGAGCCCAAGTGTTTGTGGTTCGTTTTAGAGGTTACCAGTGGGAGATGAGGACCAGCAGGAGCTTTCAGGGCTGGCACCTTTAGTGTAGGAGCAATCGCTGGACGTTCGCAATTTCCGTGTTGAGCTCTGTCCAGATTGAGCAGGAGAGGCTGTGTACGTTGGTAGTTTTAGTAGCCTAAACAAGTTCAGAGCCCAACAGTTTGCGGTTCGTTTTAGGGGTTACCAGTGGGAGATGAGCACCAGCAACAGCTTTCATGGCTGGCACATTTAGTGTAGGAGCAATCGCTGGACGTTCGCAATTTCGGTGTTGAGCTCTGACTTGAATTAGAGAAAGAAAGCGATGATATGTCTGGACCTTTGAGTGCCTAAACAAGTTCAGAGCCCAAGTGTTTGTGGTTCGTTTGACAGGTTACCAGTGGGAGATGAGGACCAGCAAGAGCTTTCAGGGCTGGCACCTTTAGTGTAGGAGCAATCGCTGGACGTTCGCAATTTCGGTGTTGAGCTCTGGCCAGTTGAGCAGGAGAGGCAGTGTACGTTGGAAGTTTTAGTAGGCTAAACAAGTTCAGAGCCCAAGTGTTTGTGGTTCGTTTGAGAGGTTACCAGTGGGAGATGAGGACCAGCAAGAGCTTTCAGGGCTGGCACCTTTAGTGTAGGAGCAATCGCTGGACGTTCGCAATTTCGGTGTTGAGCTCTGGCCAGATTGAGCAGGAGAGGCTGTGTACGTTGGAAGTTTTAGTAGCCTAAACAAGTTCAGAGCCCAAGTGTTTGTGGTTCGTTTGAGAGGTTACCAGTGGGAGATGAGGACCAGCAAGCGCTTTCAGGGCTGGCACCTTTAGTGTAGGAGCAATCGCTGGACGTTCTCAGTTTTGGTGTTGAGCTCTGACGTGAATTAGCGAAAGGAAGCGATGATACGTCTGGACCTCTGATTGCCTAAAAAGTTCAGAGCCCAAGTGTTTGTGGTTCGTTTGAGAGGTTACCAGTGGGAGATGAGGACCAGCAACAGCTTTCAGGGCTGGCACCTTTAGTGTAGGAGCAATCGCTGGACGTTCGCAATTTCGGTGTTGAGCTAGGGCCAGATTGAGCAGGAGAGGCTGTGTACGTTGGAAGTTTTAGTAGCCTAAACAAGTTCAGAGTGCAAGTGTTTGTGGTTCGTTTTAGAGGTTACCAGTGGGAGATGAGGACCAGCAACAGCATTCAGGGCTGGCACCTTTAGTGTAGAAGCAATCGCTGGACGTTCGCAATTTCGGTGTTGAGCTCTGGCTGGATTGAGCATGAGAGTCTGTGTACGTTGGGAGTTTTAGTAGGCTAAACAAGTTCAGAGCCCAAGTGTTTGTGGTTCGTTTGAGAGGTTACCAGTGGGAGATGAGGACCAGCAACAGGTTTCAGGGCTGGCACCTTTAGTGTAGGAGCAATCACTGGACGTTCGCAATTTCGGTTTTGAGCTCTGACATGTAAGAGCAAATTGAAGCAATGATACGTCTGGACCTTTGAGTGTCTAAACAAGTTCAGAGCCCAAGTGTTTGTGGTTCGTTTGAGAGGTTACCAGTGGGAGATGAGGAGCAGCAAGAGCTTTCAGGGCTGGCACCTTTAGTGTAGGAGCAATCGCTGGACGTTCGCAATTTCGTTGTTGAGCTCTGGCCAGATGGACAAGGTGAGGCTGTGTACGTTGGAAGTTTTAGTAGCCTAAACAAGTTCAGAGCCCAAGTGTTTGTTGTTCGTTTTAGAGGTTACCAGTGGGAGATGAGGACCAGCAAGCGCTTTCAGGGCTGGCACCTTTAGTGTAGGAGCAATCGCTGGACGTTCGCAGTTTTGTTGTTGAGCTCTGACGTGAATTAGCGAAAGGAAGCGATGCTACGTCTGGACCTTTGAGTGTCTAAACAAGTTCAGAGCCCAAGTGTTTGTGGTTCGTTTTAGAGGTTAGCAGTGGGAGATGAGAACCAGCAAGAGGTTTCAGGGCTGGCACCTTTAGTGTAGGAGCAATCGCTGGACGTTCGCAATTTCGGTGTTGAGCTCTGGCCAGATTGAGCAGGAGAGGCTGTGTACGTTGGAAGTTTTAGTAGCCTAAACAAGTGCAGAGCGCAAGTGTTTGTGGTTCGTTTTAGAGGTTACCAGTGGGAGATGAGGACCAGCAAGCGCTTTCAGGGCTGGCACCTTTAGTGTAGGAGCAATCGCTGGACGTTCGCAGTTTTGGTGTTGAGCTCCGACATGAATTAGCGAAAGGAAGCGATGATATGTCTGGACCTTTGAGTGTCTAAACAAGTTCAGAGCCCAAGTGTTTGTGGTTCGTTTGAGAGGTTACCAGTGGGAGATGAGGACCAGCAACAGCTTTCCGGGCTGGCACCTTTAGTGGAGGAGCAATCGCTGGACGTTCGCAATTTCAGTGTTGAGCTCTGACGTGAATTAGCGAAAGGAAGCGATGATACGTCTGGACCTCTGAGTGTCTAAACAAGTTCAGAGCCCAAGTGTTTGTGGTTCGTTTTAGAGGTTACCAGTGGGAGATGAGGACCAGCAAGAGCTTTCAGGGCTGGCAACTTTAGTGTAGGAGTAATCGCTGGACGTTCGCAATTTCAGTGTTGAGCTCTGGCCAGTTGAGCAGGAGAGGCAGTGTACGTTGGAAGTTTTAGTAGCCTAAACAAGTTCAGAGCCCAAGTGTTTGTGGTTCGTTTTAGAGGTTACCAGTGGGAGATGAGGACCAGCAACAGCTTTCACGGCTGGCACCTTTAGTGTAGGAGCAATCGCTGGACGTTAGCAATTTCGGTGTTGAGCTCTGTCCAGATTGAGCAGGAGAGGCTGTGTACGTTGGTAGTTTTAGTAGCCTAAACAAGTTCAGAGCCCAAGTGTTTGTGGTTCGTTTTAGAGGTTACCAGTGGGAGATGAGGACCAGCAACAGCTTTCAGGGCTGGCACATTTAGTGTAGGAGCAATCGCTGGACGTTCGCAATTTCGGTGTTGAGCTCTGACTTGAATTAGAGAAAGAAAGCGATGATATGTCTGGACCTTTGAGTGCCTAAACAAGTTCAGAGCCCAAGTGTTTGTGGTTCGTTTGAGAGGTTACCAGTGGGAGATGAGGACCAGCAAGAGCTTTCAGGGCTGGCACCTTTAGTGTAGGAGCAATCGCTGGACGTTCGCAATTTCGGTTTTGAGCTCTGACGTGAATTAGCGAAAGGAAGCGATGATATTTCTGGACCTTTGAGTGCCTAAACAAGTTCAGAGCCCAAGTGTTTGTGGTTCGTTTGAGAGGTTACCAGTGGGAGATGAGGACCAGCAACAGCTTTCAGGGCTGGCACCTTTAGTGTAGGAGCAATCGCTGGACGTTCGCAATTTCAGTGTTGAGCTCTGATGTGAATTAGCGAAAGGAAGCGATGATACGTCTGGACCTCTGAGTGTCTAAACAAGTTCAGAGCCCAAGTGTTTGTGGTTCGTTTTAGAGGTTAGCAGTGGGAGATGAGAACCAGCAAGAGGTTTCAGGGCTGGCACCTTTAGTGTAGGAGCAATCGCTGGACGTTCGCAATTTCGGTGTTGAGCTCTGGCCAGATTGAGCAGGAGAGGCTGTGTACGTTGGAAGTTTTAGTAGCCTAAACAAGTTCAGAGCGCAAGTGTTTGTGGTTCGTTTTAGAGGTTACCAGTGGGAGATGAGGACCAGCAAGCGCTTTCAGGGCTGGCACCTTTAGTGTAGGAGCAATCGCTGGACGTTCGCAGTTTTGGTGTTGAGCTCCGACATGAATTAGCGAAAGGAAGCGATGATATGTCTGGACCTTTGAGTGTCTAAACAAGTTCAGAGCCCAAGTGTTTGTGGTTCGTTTGAGAGGTTACCAGTGGGAGATGAGGACCAGCAAGAGCTTTCAGGGCTGGCAACTTTAGTGTAGGAGTAATCGCTGGACGTTCGCAATTTCAGTGTTGAGCTCTGGCCAGTTGAGCAGGAGAGGCAGTGTACGTTGGAAGTTTTAGTAGCCTAAACAAGTTCAGAGCCCAAGTGTTTGTGGTTCGTTTTAGAGGTTACCAGTGGGAGATGAGGACCAGCAACAGCTTTCACGGCTGGCACCTTTAGTGTAGGAGCAATCGCTGGACGTTAGCAATTTCGGTGTTGAGCTCTGTCCAGATTGAGCAGGAGAGGCTGTGTACGTTGGTAGTTTTAGTAGCCTAAACAAGTTCAGAGCCCAAGTGTTTGTGGTTCGTTTTAGAGGTTACCAGTGGGAGATGAGGACCAGCAACAGCTTTCATGGCTGACACATTTAGTGTAGGAGCAATCGCTGGACGTTCGCAATTTCGGTGTTGAGCTCTGACTTGAATTAGCGAAAGGAAGCGATGATATGTCTGGACCTTTGAGTGCCTAAACAAGTTCAGAGCCCAAGTGTTTGTGGTTCGTTTGAGAGGTTACCAGTGGGAGATGAGGACCAGCAAGAGCTTTCAGGGCTGGCACCTTTAGTGTAGGAGCAATCGCTGGACGTTCGCAATTTCGGTGTTGAGCTCTGGCCAGTTGAGCAGGAGAGGCAGTGTACGTTGGAAGTTTTAGTAGCCTAAACAAGTTCAGAGCCCAAGTGTTTGTGGTTCGTTTTAGAGGTTACCAGTGGGAGATGAGGACCAGCAAGCGCTTTCAGGGCTGGCACCTTTAGTGTAGGAGCAATCGCTGGACGTTCGCAGTTTTGGTGTTGAGCTCTGACGTGAATTAGCGAAAGGAAGCGATGATATGTCTGGACCTTTGAGTGCCTAAACAAGTTCAGAGCCCAAGTGTTTGTGGTTCGTTTGAGAGGTTACCAGTGGGAGATGAGGACCAGCAACAGCTTTCAGGGCTGGCACCTTTAGTGTAGGAGCAATCGCTGGACGTTCGCAATTTCAGTGTTGAGCTCTGATGTGAATTAGCGAAAGGAAGCGATGATACGTCTGGACCTCTGAGTGTCTAAACAAGTTCAGAGCCCAAGTGTTTGTGGTTCGTTTGAGAGGTTACCAGTGGGAGATGAGGACCAGCAAGAGCTTTCAGGGCTGGCAACTTTAGTGTAGGAGTAATCGCTGGACGTTCGCAATTTCGGTTTTGAGCTCTGGCCAGTTGAGCAGGAGAGGCAGTGTACGTTGGAAGTTTTAGTAGCCTAAACAAGTTCAGAGCCCAAGTGTTTGTGGTTCGTTTTAGAGGTTACCAGTGGGAGATGAGGACCAGCAGGAGCTTTCAGGGCTGGCACCTTTAATGTAGGAGCAATCGCTGGACGTTCGCAATTTCCGTGTTGAGCTCTGTCCAGATTGAGCAGGAGAGGCTGTGTACGTTGGTAGTTTTAGTAGCCTAAACAAGTTCAGAGCCCAACAGTTTGTGGTTCGTTTTAGAGGTTACCAGTGGGAGATGAGGACCAGCAACAGCTTTCAGGGCTGTCACCTTTAGTGTAGGAGCAATCGCTGGACGTTCTCAGTTTTGGTGTTGAGCTCTGACGTGAATTAGCGAAAGGAAGCGATGATACGTCTGGACCTCTGATTGCCTAAAAAGTTCAGAGCCCAAGTGTTTGTGGTTCGTTTGAGAGGTTACCAGTGGAGATGAGGACCAGCAAGAGCTTTCAGGGCTGGCACCTTTAGTGTAGGAGCAATCACTGGACGTTCTCAATTTCGGTTTTGAGCTCTGACGTGAATTAGCGAAAGGAAGCGATGATATTTCTGGACCTTTGAGTGCCTAAACAAGTTCAGAGCCCAAGTGTTTGTGGTTCGTTTGAGAGGTTACCAGTGGGAGATGAGGACCAGCAACAGCTTTCAGGGCTGGCACCTTTAGTGTAGGAGCAATCGCTGGACGTTCGCAATTTCGGTGTTGAGCTAGGGCCAGATTGAGCAGGAGAGGCTGTGTACGTTGGAAGTTTTAGTAGCCTAAACAAGTTCAGAGCCCAAGTGTTTGTGGTTCGTTTTAGAGGTTACCAGTGGGAGATGAGGACCAGCAACAGCATTCAGGGCTGGCACCTTTAGTGTAGAAGCAATCGCTGGACGTTCGCAATTTCGGTGTTGAGCTCTGGCTGGATTGAGCATGAGAGTCTGTGTACGTTGGGAGTTTTAGTAGGCTAAACAAGTTCAGAGCCCAAGTGTTTGTGGTTCGTTTGAGAGGTTACCAGTGGGAGATGAGGACCAGCAACAGGTTTCAGGGCTGGCACCTTTAGTGTAGGAGCAATCACTGGACGTTCGCAATTTCGGTTTTGAGCTCTGACATGTAAGAGCAAATTGAAGCAATGATACGTCTGGACCTTTGAGTGTCTAAACAAGTTCAGAGCCCAAGTGTTTGTGGTTCGTTTGAGAGGTTACCAGTGGGAGATGAGGAGCAGCAAGAGCTTTCAGGGCTGGCACCTTTAGTGTAGGAGCAATCGCTGGACGTTCGCAATTTCGTTGTTGAGCTCTGGCCAGATGGACGAGGTGAGGCTGTGTACGTTGGAAGTTTTAGTAGCCTAAACAAGTTCAGAGCCCAAGTGTTTGTTGTTCGTTTTAGAGGTTACCAGTGGGAGATGAGGACCAGCAAGCGCTTTCAGGGCTGGCACCTTTAGTGTAGGAGCAATCGCTGGACGTTCGCAGTTTTGTTGTTGAGCTCTGACGTGAATTAGCGAAAGGAAGCGATGCTACGTCTGGACCTTTGAGTGTCTAAACAAGTTCAGAGCCCAAGTGTTTGTGGTTCGTTTTAGAGGTTAGCAGTGGGAGATGAGAACCAGCAAGAGGTTTCAGGGCTGGCACCTTTAGTGTAGGAGCAATCGCTGGACGTTCGCAATTTCGGTGTTGAGCTCTGTCCAGATTGAGCAGGAGAGGCTGTGTACGTTGGAAGTTTTAGTAGCCTAAACAAGTTCAGAGCCCAAGTGTTTGTGGTTCGTTTTAGAGGTTACCAGTGGGAGATGAGGACCAGCAAGCGCTTTCAGGGCTGGCACCTTTAGTGTAGGAGCAATCGCTGGACGTTCGCAGTTTTGGTGTTGAGCTCCGACATGAATTAGCGAAAGGAAGCGATGATATGTCTGGACCTTTGAGTGTCTAAACAAGTTCAGAGCCCAAGTGTTTGTGGTTCGTTTGAGAGGTTACCAGTGGGAGATGAGGACCAGCAACAGCTTTCAGGGCTGGCACCTTTAGTGGAGGAGCAATCGCTGGACGTTCGCAATTTCAGTGTTGAGCTCTGACGTGAATTAGCGAAAGGAAGCGATGATACGTCTGGACCTCTGAGTGTCTAAACAAGTTCAGAGCCCAAGTGTTTGTGGTTCGTTTTAGAGGTTACCAAGTGGGAGATGAGGACCAGCAAGAGCTTTCAGGGCTGGCAACTTTAGTGTAGGAGTAATCGCTGGACGTTCGCAATTTCAGTGTTGAGCTCTGGCCAGTTGAGCAGGAGAGGCAGTGTACGTTGGAAGTTTTAGTAGCCTAAACAAGTTCAGAGCCCAAGTGTTTGTGGTTCGTTTTAGAGGTTACCAGTGGGAGATGAGGACCAGCAACAGCTTTCACGGCTGGCACCTTTAGTGTAGGAGCAATCGCTGGACGTTAGCAATTTCGGTGTTGAGCTCTGTCCAGATTGAGCAGGAGAGGCTGTGTACGTTGGTAGTTTTAGTAGCCTAAACAAGTTCAGAGCCCAAGTGTTTGTGGTTCGTTTTAGAGGTTACCAGTGGGAGATGAGGACCAGCAACAGCTTTCATGGCTGACACATTTAGTGTAGGAGCAATCGCTGGACGTTCGCAATTTCGGTGTTGAGCTCTGACTTGAATTAGCGAAAGGAAGCGATGATATGTCTGGACCTTTGAGTGTCTAAACAAGTTCAGAGCCCAAGTGTTTGTGGTTCGTTTGAGAGGTTACCAGTGGGAGATGAGGACCAGCAAGAGCTTTCAGGGCTGGCACCTTTAGTGTAGGAGCAATCGCTGGACGTTCGCAATTTCGGTGTTGAGCTCTGGCCAGTTGAGCAGGAGAGGCAGTGTACGTTGGAAGTTTTAGTAGCCTAAACAAGTTCAGAGCCCAAGTGTTTGTGGTTCGTTTTAGAGGTTACCAGTGGGAGATGAGGACCAGCAAGCGCTTTCAGGGCTGGCACCTTTAGTGTAGGAGCAATCGCTGGACGTTCGCAGTTTTGGTGTTGAGCTCTGACGTGAATTAGCGAAAGGAAGCGATGATATGTCTGGACCTTTGAGTGCCTAAACAAGTTCAGAGCCCAAGTGTTTGTGGTTCGTTTGAGAGGTTACCAGTGGGAGATGAGGACCAGCAACAGCTTTCAGGGCTGGCACCTTTAGTGTAGGAGCAATCGCTGGACGTTCGCAATTTCAGTGTTGAGCTCTGATGTGAATTAGCGAAAGGAAGCGATGATACGTCTGGACCTCTGAGTGTCTAAACAAGTTCAGAGCCCAAGTGTTTGTGGTTCGTTTTAGAGGTTACCAGTGGGAGATGAGGACCAGCAAGAGCTTTCAGGGCTGGCAACTTTAGTGTAGGAGTAATCGCTGGACGTTCGCAATTTCGGTTTTGAGCTCTGGCCAGTTGAGCAGGAGAGGCAGTGTACGTTGGAAGTTTTAGTAGCCTAAACAAGTTCAGAGCCCAAGTGTTTGTGGTTCGTTTTAGAGGTTACCAGTGGGAGATGAGGACCAGCAGGAGCTTTCAGGGCTGGCACCTTTAGCGTAGGAGTAATCGCTGGACGTTCGCAATTTCCGTGTTGAGCTCTGTCCAGATTGAGCAGGAGAGGCTGTGTACGTTGGTAGTTTTAGTAGCCTAAACAAGTTCAGAGCCCAACAGTTTGTGGTTCGTTTTAGAGGTTACCAGTGGGAGATGAGGACCAGCAACAGCTTTCATGGCTGGCACATTTAGTGTAGGAGCAATCGCTGGACGTTCGCAATTTCGGTGTTGAGCTCTGACTTGAATTAGCGAAAGGAAGCGATGATATTTCTGGACCTTTGAGTGCCTAAACAAGTTCAGAGCCCAAGTGTTTGTGGTTCGTTTGAGAGGTTACCAGTGGGAGATGAGGACCAGCAACAGCTTTCACGGCTGGCACCTTTAGTGGAGGAGTAATCGCTGGACGTTCGCAATTTCAGTGTTGAGCTCTGGCCAGGTTGAGCAGGAGAGGCTCTGTACGTTTGTAGTTTTAGTAGCCTAAACAAGTACAGAGCCCAAGTGTTTGTGGTTCGTTTTAGAGGTTACCAGTGGGAGATGAGGACCAGCAACAGCTTTCAGGGCTGGCACCTTTAGTGGAGGAGCAATCGCTGGACGTTTGCAATTTCGGTGTTGAGCTCTGACGTGAATTGGCGAAAGGAAGCGATGATATGTCTGGACCTTTGAGTGCCTAAACAAGTTCAGAGCCCAAGTGTTTGTGGTTCGTTTTAGAGGTTACCAGTGGGAGATGAGGACCAGCAAGAGCTTTCAGGGATGGCACCTTTAGTGTAGGTGTAATCGCTGGACGTTCGCAATTTCGGTGTTGAGCTCTGGCCAGTTGAGAAGGAGAGGCAGTGTACGCTGGAAGTTTTAGTAGCCTAAACAAGTTCAGAGCCCAAGTGTTTGTGGTTCGTTTGAGAGGTTACCAGTGGGAGATGAGGACCAGCAAGAGCTTTCAGGGCTGGCACCTTTAGTGTAGGAGTAATCGCTGGACGTTCGCAATTTCGGTGTTAAGCTCTGGCCAGTTGAGCAGGAGAGGCTGTGTACGTTGGAAGTTTTAGTAGCCTAAACAAGTTCAGAGCCCAAGTGTTTGTGGCTCGTTTTAGAGGTTACCAGCGGGAGATGAGGACCAGCAAGAGCTTTCAGGGCTGGCACCTTTAGTGTAGGAACAATCGCTGGACGTTCGCAATTTCAGTGTTGAGCTCTGTCCAGATTGAGCAGGAGAGGCTGTGTACGTTGGTAGTTTTAGTAGCCTAAACAAGTTCAGAGCCCAAGTGTTTGTGGTTCGTTTTAGAGGTTACCAGTGGGAGATGAGGACCAGCAACAGCATTCAGGGCTGGCACCTTTAGTGTAGGAGCAATCGCTGGACGTTCGCAATTTCGGTGTTGAGCTCTGACGTGAATTAGCGAAAGGAAGCGATGATACCTCTCGAGCTTTGAGTGTCTAAACAAGTTCAGAGCCCAAGTGTTTGTGGTTCGTTTTAGAGGTTACCAGTGGGAGATGAGGACCAGCAAGAGCTTTCAGGGCTGGCACCTTTAGTGTAGGAGCAATCGCTGGTCGTTCGCAATTTCGGTGTTGAGCTCTGGCCAGATTGAGCAGGAGAGGCTGTGTACGTTGGAAGTTTTAGTAGCCTAAACAAGTTCAGAGCCCAAGTGTTTGTGGTTCGTTTTAGAGGTTACCAGTGGGAGATGAGGACCAGCAAGCGCTTTCAGGGCTGGCACCTTTAGTGTAGGAGCAATCGCTGGACGTTCGCAATTTCGGTGTTGAGCTCTGACGTGAATTAGCGAAGGGAAGCGATGATAAGCCTGGACCTTTGAGGGTCTAAACAAGTTCAGAGCCCAAGTGTTTGTGGTTCGTTTTAGAGGTTACCAGCGGGAGATGAGGACCAGCAAGAGCTTTCAGGGCTGGCACCTTTAGTGTAGGAGCAATCGCTGGTCGTTCGCAATTTCGGTGTTGAGCTCTGGCCAGATTGAGCAGGAGAGGCTGTGTACGTTGGAAGTTTTAGTAGCCTAAACAAGTTCAGAGCCCAAGTGTTTGTGGTTCGTTTTAGAGGTTACCAGTGGGAGATGAGGACCAGCAAGCGCTTTCAGGGCTGGCACCTTTAGTGTAGGAGCAATCGCTGGACGTTCGCAATTTCGGTGTTGAGCTCTGACGTGAATTAGCGAAGGGAAGCGATGATAAGCCTGGACCTTTGAGGGTCTAAACAAGTTCAGAGCCCAAGTGTTTGTGGTTCGTTTTAGAGGTTACCAGCGGGAGATGAGGACCAGCAAGAGCTTTCAGGGCTGGCACCTTTAGTGGAGGAGCAATCGCTGGACGTTCGCAATTTCAGTGTTGAGCTCTGGCCCAGATTGAGCAGGAGAGGCTGTGTACGTTGGTAGTTTTAGTAGCCTAAACAAGTTCAGAGCCCAAGTGTTTGTGGTTCGTTTTAGAGGTTACCAGTGGGAGATGAGGACCAGCAACAGCTTTCAGGGCTGGCACCTTTAGTGTAGGAGCAATCGCTGGACGTTCGCAATTTCGGTGTTGAGCTCTGATGTGAATTGGCGAAAGGAAGCGATGATATGTCTGGACCTTTGCGTGCCTAAACAAGTTCAGAGCCCAAGTGTTTGTGGTTCGTTTGAGAGGTTACCAGTGGGAGATGAGGACCAGCAAGAGCTTTCAGGGCTGGCACCTTTAGTGTAGGAGTAATCGCTGGACGTTCGCAATTTCGGTGTTAAGCTCTGGCCAGTTGAGCAGGAGAGGCAGTGTACGCTGGAAGTTTTAGTAGCCTAAACAAGTTCAGAGCCCAAGTGTTTGTGGCTCGTTTGAGAGGTTACCAGTGGGAGATGAGGACCAGCAAGAGCTTTCAGGGCTGGCACCTTTAGTGTAGGAGTAATCGCTGGACGTTCGCAATTTCGGTGTTAAGCTCTGGCCAGTTGAGCAGGAGAGGCTGTGTACGTTGGAAGTTTTAGTAGCCTAAACAAGTTCAGAGCCCAAGTGTTTGTGGCTCGTTTTAGAGGTTACCAGTGGGAGATGAGGACCAGCAAGAGCTTTCAGGGCTGGCACCTTTAGTGTAGGAGCAATCGCTGAACGTTCGCAGTTTTGGTGTTGAGCTCTGACGTGAATTAGCGAAAGGAAGCGATGATACGTCTGGACCTTTCAGTGTCTAAACAAGTTCAGAGCCCAAGTGTTTGTGGTTCGTTTTAGAGGTTACCAGTGGGAGATGAGGACCAGCAAGAGCTTTCAGGGCTGGCACCTTTAGTGTAGGAGCAATCGCTGGACGTTCGCAATTTCGGTGTTGAGCTCTGGCCAGATTGAGCAGGAGAGGCTGTGTACATTGGAAGTTTTAGTAGCCTAAACAAGTTCAGAGCCCAAGTGTTTGTGGTTCGTTTGAGAGGTTACCAGTGGGAGATGAGGACCAGCAAGCGCTTTCAGGGCTGGCACCTTTAGTGTAGGAGCAATCGCTGGACGTTCTCAGTTTTGGTGTTGAGCTCTTACGTGAATTAGCGAAAGGAAGCGATGATACGTCTGGACCTCTGATTGCCTAAAAAGTTCAGAGCCCAAGTGTTTGTGGTTCGTTTTAGAGGTTACCAGTGGGAGATGAGGACCAGCAACAGCTTTCAGGGCTGGCACCTTTAGTGTAGGAGCAATCGCTGGACGTTCGCAATTTCGGTTTTGAGCTCTGACGTGAATTAGCGAAAGGAAGCGATGATATTTCTGGACCTTTGAGTGCCTAAACAAGTTCAGAGCCCAAGTGTTTGTGGTTCGTTTGAGAGGTTACCAGTGGGAGATGAGGACCAGCAACAGCTTTCAGGGCTGGCACCTTTAGTGTAGGAGCAATCGCTGGACGTTCGCAATTTCGGTGTTGAGCTCTGGCCAGATTGAGCAGGAGAGGCAGTATACGTTGGAAGTTTTAGTAGCCTAAACAAGTTCAGAGCCCAAGTGTTTGTGGTTCCTTTTAGAGGTTACCAGTGGGAGATGAGGACCAGCAACAGCTTTCAGGGCTGGCACCTTTAGTGTAGGAGCAATTGCTGGACGTTCGCAATTTCGGTTTTGAGCTCTGACGTGTAAGAGCGAAAGGAAGCAATGATACGTCTGGACCTTTGAGTGCCTAAACAACTTCAGAGCCCAAGTGTTTGTGGTTCGTTTTAGAGGTTACCAGTGGGAGATGAGGACCAGCAAGAGCTTTCAGGGCTGGCACCTTTAGTGTAGGAGCAGTCGCTGGACGTTCGCAATTTCGGTGTTGAGCTCTGGCCAGATTGAGCAGGAGAGGCTGTGTACTTTGGAAGTTTTAGTAGCCTAAACAAGTTCAGAGCCCAAGTGTTTGTGGTTCGTTTTAGAGGTTACCAGTGGGAGATGAGGACCAGCAACAGCATTCAGGGCTGGCACCTTTAGTGTAGGAGCAATCGCTGGACGTTCGCAATTTCGGTGTTGAGCTCTGGCTGGATTGAGCAGGAGAGGCTGTGTACGTGGGAGTTTTAGTAGGCTAAACAAGTTCAGAGCCCAAGTGTTTGTGGTTCGTTTGAGAGGTTACCAGTGGGAGATGAGGACCAGCAAGAGCTTTCAGGGCTGGCACCTTTAGTGTAGGAGCAATCGCTGGACGTTCGCAATTTCGGTTTTGAGCTCTGACGTGTAAGAGCGAAAGGAAGCAATAATACGTCTGGACCTTTGAGTGTCTAAACAAGTTCAGAGCCCAAGTGTTTGTGGTTCGTTTTAGACGTTACCAGTGGGAGAGGAGGACCAGCAAGAGCTTTCAGGGCTGGCACCTTTAGTGTAGGAACAATCGCTGGACGTTCGCAATTTCGGTGTTGAGCTCTGGCCAGATTGAGCAGGAGAGGCAGTGTACGTTGGAAGTTTTAGTAGGCTAAACAAGTTCAGAGCCCAAGTGTTTGTGGTTCGTTTTAGAGGTTACCAGTGGGAGATGAGGACCAGCAGCAGCATTCAGGCCTGGCACCTTTAGTGTAGGAGCAATCATGGACGTTCGCAATTTCGGTGTTGAGCTTTGGCCAGATTGAGCAGGAGAGGCAGTGTACGTTGGAAGTTTTAGTAGCCTAAACAAGTTCAGAGCCCAAGTGTTTGTGGTTCTTTTGAGAGGTTACCACTGGGAGATGAGGACCAGCAAGAGCTTTCAGGGCTGGCACCTTTAGTGTAGGAGCAGTCGCTGGACGTTCGCAATTTCGGTGTTGAGCTCTGGCCAGATTGAGCAGGAGAGGCTGTGTACGTTGGAAGTTTTAGTAGCCTAAACAAGTTCAGAGCCCAAGTGTTTGTAGTTCGTTTGAGAGGTTACCAGTGGGAGATGAGGACCAGCAAGCGCTTTTAGGGCTGGCACCTTTAGCGTAGGAGCAATCGCTGGACGTTCGCAGTTTTGGTGTTGAGCTCTGACGTGAATTAGCGAAAGGAAGGAATGAAACGTCTGGACCTCTGACTGCCTAAACAAGTTCAGAGCCCTAGTGTTTGTGGTTCGTTTCAGAGGTTACCAGTGGGAGATGAGGACCAGCAAGAGCTTTCAGGGCTGGCACCTTTAGTGTAGGAGCAGTCGCTGGACGTTCGCAATTTCGGTGTTGAGCTCTGGCCAGATTGAGCAGGAGAGGCTGTGTACGTTGGAAGTTTTAGTAGCCTAAACAAGTTCAGAGCCCAAGTGTTTGTAGTTCGTTTGAGAGGTTACCAGTGGGAGATGAGGACCAGCAACAGCATTCGGGGCTGGCACCTTTAGTGTAGGAGCAATCATGGACGTTCGCAATTTCGGTTTTGAGCTCTGACGTGTAAGAGCAAAAGGAAGCAATGATACGTCTGGACCTTTGAGTGTCTAAACAAGTTCAGAGCCCAAGTGTTTGTGGTTCGTTTTAGAGGTTACCAGTGGGAGATGAGGACCAGCAACAGCTTTCAGGGCTGGCACCTTTAGTGTAGGAGCAATCGCTGGACGTTCGCAATTTTGTTGTTGAGCTCTGATGTGAATTAGCGAAAGGAAGCGATGATACGTCTGGACCTTTGAGTGTCTAAACAAGTTCAGAGCCCAAGTGTCTGTGGTTTGTTTGAGAGGTTACCAGTGGGAGATGAGGACCAGCAAGAGCTTTCAGGGCTGGCACCTTTAGTGTAAGGAGCAATCGCTGGACGTTCGCAATTTCGATGTTGAGCTCTGGCCAGTTGAGCAGGAGAGGCAGTGTACGTTGGAAGTTTTCGTAGCCTAAACAAGTTCAGAGCCCAAGTGTTTATGGTTCGTTTGAGAGGTTACCAGTGGGAGATGAGGACCAGCAACAGCTTTCAGGGCTGGCACCTTTAGTGTAGGAACAATCGCTGGACGTTCGCAATTTCGGTTTTGAGCTCTGACGTGTAAGAGCGAAAGGAAGCAATGATACGTCTGGACCTTTGAGTGCCTAAACAAGTTCAGAGCCCAAGTGTTTGTGGTTCGTTTTAGAGGTTACCAGTGGGAGATGAGGACCAGCAAGAGCTTTCAGGGCTGGCACCTTTAGTGTAGGAGCAGTCGCTGGACGTTCGCAATTTCGGTGTTGAGCTCTGGCCAGATTGAGCAGGAGAGGCTGTGTACTTTGGAAGTTTTAGTAGCCTAAACAAGTTCAGAGCCCAAGTGTTTGTGGTTCGTTTGAGAGGTTACCAGTGGGAGATGAGGACCAGCAACAGCATTCGGGGCTGGCACCTTTAGTGTAGGAGCAATCATGGACGTTCGCAATTTCAGTGTTGAGCTCTGTCCAGACTGAGCAGGAGAGGCTGTGTACGTTGGTAGTTTTAGTAGCCTAAACAAGTTCAGAGCCCAAGTGTTTGTGGTTCGTTTTAGAGGTTACCAGTGGGAGATGCGGACCAGCAACAGCTTTCAGGGCTGGAACTTTAGTGGAGGAGCAATCGCTGGACGTTCGCAATTTCGGTTTTGAGCTCTGACGTGAATTAGCGAAAGGAAGCGATGATATGTCTGGACCTTTGAGTGTCTAAACAAGTTCAGAGCCCAAGTGTTTGTGGTTCGTTTGAGAGGTTACCAGTGGGAGATGAGGACCAGCAAGAGCTTTCATGGCTGGCACCTTTAGTGGAGGAGCAATCGCTGGACGTTCGCAGTTTTGGTGTTGAGCTCTGACATGAA
The DNA here is from genome assembly GCF_030936135.1 of Gavia stellata. Lineage (NCBI taxonomy): Eukaryota > Metazoa > Chordata > Aves > Gaviiformes > Gaviidae > Gavia > Gavia stellata. The sequence continues at coordinate 27,182 of NW_026777292.1, read as the reverse complement.
TTAGGGAAAGGAAGCGATGATACGTCTGGACCTCTGATTGCCTAAACAAGTTCAGAGCCCAACAGTTTGTGGTTCGTTTGAGAGGTTACCAGTGGGAGATGAGGACCAGCAAGCGCTTTCAGGGCTGGCACCTTTAGTGTAGGAGCAATCGCTGGACGTTCGCAATTTCGGTTTTGAGCTCTGACGTGTAAGAGCGAAAGGAAGCAATAATACGTCTGGACCTTTGAGTGTCTAAACAAGTTAAGAGCCCAAGTGTTTGTGGTTCGTTTTAGAGGTTACCAGCGGGAGATGAGGACCAGCAAGAGCTTTCAGGGCTGGCACCTTTAGTGTAGGAGCAATCGCTGGACGTTCGCAATTTCGGTGTTGAGCTCTGGCCAGATTGAGCAGGAGAGGCAGTGTACGTTGGAAGTTTTAGTAGCCTAAACAAGTTCAGAGCCCAGATGTTTGTGGTTCGTTTTAGAGGTTACCAGTGGGAGATGAGGACCAGCAACAGCATTCAGGGCTGGCACCTTTAGTGTAGGAGCAATCATGGACGTTCGCAATTTCGGTGTTGAGCTCTGGCTGCATTGAGCAGGAGAGGCAGTGTACGTTGGGAGTTTTAGTAGGCTAAACAAGTTCAGAGCCCAAGTGTTTGTGGTTCGTTTTAGAGGTTACCAGTGGGAGATGAGGACCAGCAACAGCATTCAGCGCTGGCACCTTTAGTGTAGGAGCAATCGCTGGACGTTCGCAATTTTCAGTGTTGAGCTCTGACGTGAATTAGCGAAAGGAAGCGATGATACGTCTGGACTTTGAGTGTGTAAACAAGTTTAGAGCCCAAGTGTTTGTGGTTCGTTTTAGAGGTTACCAGTGGGAGATGAGTACCAGCGTGCGCTTTCCGGGCTGGCACCTTTAGTGTAGGAGCAATCGCTGGACGTTCGCAATTTCAGTGTTGAGCTCTGACGTGAATTAGCGAAAGGAAGCGATGCTACGTCTGGACCTTTGAGTGTCTAAACAAGTTCAGAGCCCAAGTGTTTGTGGTTCGTTTGAGAGGTTACCAGTGGGAGATGAGGACCAGCAAGAGCTTTCAGGGCTGGCACCTTTAGTGTAGGAGCAATCGCTGGACGTTCGCAATTTCAGTGTTGAGCTCTGGCCAGATTGAGCAGGAGAGGCTGTGTACGTTGGAAGTTTTAGTAGCCTAAACAAGTTCAGAGCCCAAGTGTTTGTGGTTCGTTTGAGAGGTTACCAGTGGGAGATGAGGACCAGCAAGCGCATTCAGGGCTGGCACCTTTAGTGTAGGAGCAATCGCTGGACGTTCGCAGTTTTGGTGTTGAGCTGTGACGTGAATTAGCGAAAGGAAGCGATGATACGTCTGGACCTCTGATTGCCTAAACAAGTTCAGAGCCCAAGTGTTTGTGGTTCGTTTGAGAGTTTACCAGTGGGAGATGAGGACCAGAAAGAGCTTTCAGGGCTGGCACCTTTAGTGTAGGAACAATCGCTGGACGTTTGCAATTTCAGTGTTGAGCTCTGGCCAGATTGAGCAGGAGAGGCTGTGTACGTTGGAAGTTTTAGTAGCCTAAACAAGTTCAGAGCCCAAGTGTTTGTGGTTCGTTTGAGAGGTTACCAGTGGGAGATGAGGACCAGCAAGAGCTTTCAGGGCTGGCACCTTTAGTGTAGGAGCAATTGCTGGACGTTGGCAATTTCGGTGTTGAGCTCTGACGTGAATTAGCGAAAGGAACTATGCTACGTCTGGACCTTTGAGTGTCTAAACAAGTTCAGAGCCCAAGTGCTTGTGGTTCGTTTGAGAGGTTACCAGTGGAGATGAGGAGCAGCAACAGCTTTCAGGGCTGGCACCTTTAGTGTAGGAGCAATCGCTGGACGTTCGCAATTTCGGTGTTGAGCTCTGGTCAGATCGAGCAGGAGAGGCTGTGTACGTTGGAAGTTTTCGTAGCCTAAACAAGTTCAGAGCCCAAGTGTTTGTGGTTCGTTTTAGAGGTTACCAGTGGGAGACGAGGACCAGCAAGAGCTTTCAGGGCTGGCACCTTTAGTGTAGGAGCAATCGCTAGACGTTCGCAATATTGGTGTTGACCTCTGACGTGAATTAGCGAAAGGAAGCGATGATATGTCTGGACCTTTGAGTGCCTAAACAAGTTCAGAGCCCAAGTGTTTGTGGTTCGTTTGAGAGGTTACCAGTGGGAGATGAGGACCAGCAAGAGCTTTCAGGGCTGGCACCTTTAGTGTAGGAGCAATCGCTGGACGTTCGCAATTTCGGTTTTGAGCTCTGACGTGTAAGAGCGGAAGGAAGCAATGATACGTCTCGACCTTTGAGTGTCTAAACAAGTTCAGAGCCCAAGTGTTTGTGGTTCGTTTTCGAGGTTACCAGTGGGAGATGAGGACCAGCAAGAGCTTTCAGGGCTGGCACCTTTAGTGTAGGAGCAATCGCTGGACGTTCGCAATTTCGGTGTTGAGCTCTGGCCAGATTGAGCAGGAGAGGCTGTGTACGTTGGAAGTTTTAGTAGCCTAAACAAGTTCAGAGCCCAAGTGTTTGTGGTTCGTTTTAGAGGTTACCAGTGGAGATGAGGACCAGCAAGCGCTTTTAGGGCTGGCACCTTTAGCGTAGGAGCAATCGCTGGACGTTCGCAATTTCGGTGTTGAGCTCTGACGTGAATTAGCGAAAGGAAGCGATGAAACGTCTGGACCTCCGATTGCCTAAACAAGTTCAGAGCCCAAGTGTTTGTGGTTCGTTTGAGAGGTTACCAGTGGGAGATGAGGACCAGCAAGAGCTTTCAGGGCTGGCACCTTTAGTGTAGGAACCATCGCTGGACGTTCGCAATTTCGGTTTTGAGCTCTGACGTGTAAGAGCGAAAGGAAGCAATGATACGTCTGGACCTTTGAGTGCCTAAACAACTTCAGAGCCCAAGTGTTTGTGGTTCGTTTTAGAGGTTACCAGTGGGAGATGAGGACCAGCAAGAGCTTTCAGGGCTGGCACCTTTAGTGTAGGAGCAGTCGCTGGACGTTCGCAATTTCGGTGTTGAGCTCTGGCCAGATTGAGCAGGAGAGGCTGTGTACTTTGGAAGTTTTAGTAGCCTAAACAAGTTCAGAGCCCAAGTGTTTGTGGTTCGTTTGAGAGGTTACCAGTGGGAGATGAGGACCAGCAACAGCATTCAGGGCTGGCACCTTTAGTGTAGGAGCAATTGCTGGACGTTCGCAATTTCGGTGTTGAGCTCTGGCTGGATTGAGCAGGAGAGGCTGTGTACGTTGGGAGTTTTAGTAGGCTAAACAAGTTCAGAGCCCAAGTGTTTGTGGTTCGTTTGAGAGGTTACCAGTGGGAGATGAGGACCAGCAAGAGCTTTCAGGGCTGGCACCTTTAGTGTAGGAGCAATCGCTGGACGTTCGCAATTTCGGTTTTGAGCTCTGACGTGTAAGAGCGAAAGGAAGCAATAATACGTCTGGACCTTTGAGTGTCTAAACAAGTTCAGAGCCCAAGTGTTTGTGGTTCGTTTTAGACGTTACCAGTGGGAGAGGAGGACCAGCAAGAGCTTTCAGGGCTGGCACCTTTAGTGTAGGAGCAATCGCTGGACGTTCGCAATTTCGGTGTTGAGCTCTGGCCAGATTGAGCAGGAGAGGCAGTGTACGTTGGAAGTTTTAGTAGGCTAAACAAGTTCAGAGCCCAAGTGTTTGTGGTTCGTTTTAGAGGTTACCAGTGGGAGATGAGGACCAGCAGCAGCATTCAGGCCTGGCACCTTTAGTGTAGGAGCAATCATGGACGTTCGCAATTTCAGTGTTGAGCTCTGGCCAGATTGAGCAGGAAAGGCAGTGTACGTTGGAAGTTTTAGTAGCCTAAACAAGTTCAGAGCCCAAGTGTTTGTGGTTCTTTTGAGAGGTTACCACTGGGAGATGAGGACCAGCAAGAGCTTTCAGGGCTGGCACCTTTAGTGTAGGAGCAATCGCTGGACGTTCGCAATTTCGGTGTTGAGATCTGGCCAGAATGAGCAGGAGAGGCTGTGTACATTGGAAGTATTAGTAGCCTAAACACGTTCAGAGCGCAAGTGTTTGTGGTTCGTTTTAGAGGTTACCAGTGGGAGATGAGGAACAGCAAGCGCTTTTAGGGCTGGCACCTTTAGCGTAGGAGCAATCGCTGGACGTTCGCAGTTTTGGTGTTGAGCTCTGACGTGAATTAGCGAAAGGAAGGAATGAAACGTCTGGACCTCTGACTGCCTAAACAAGTTCAGAGCCCTAGTGTTTGTGGTTCGTTTCAGAGGTTACCAGTGGGAGATGAGGACCAGCAAGAGGTTTCAGGGCTGGCACCTTTAGTGTAGGAGCAGTCGCTGGACGTTCGCAATTTCGGTGTTGAGCTCTGGCCAGATTGAGCAGGAGAGGCTGTGTACGTTGGAAGTTTTAGTAGCCTAAACAAGTTCAGAGCCCAAGTGTTTGTAGTTCGTTTGAGAGGTTACCAGTGGGAGATGAGGGACCAGAGCAACAGCATTCGGGGCTGGCACCTTTAGTGTAGGAGCAATCATGGACGTTCGCAATTTCGGTTTTGAGCTCTGACGTGTAAGAGCAAAAGGAAGCACTGATACGTCTGGACCTTTGAGTGTCTAAACAAGTTCAGAGCCCAAGTGTTTGTGGTTCGTTTTAGAGGTTACCAGTGGGAGATGAGGAGCAGCAACAGCTTTCAGGGCTGGCACCTTTAGTGTAGGAGCAATCGCTGGACGTTCGCAATTTCGATGTTGAGCTCTGGCCAGTTGAGCAGGAGAGGCAGTGTACGTTGGAAGTTTTCGTAGCCTAAACAAGTTCAGAGCCCAAGTGTTTGTGGTTCGTTTGAGAGGTTACCAGTGGGAGATGAGGACCAGCAAGAGCTTTCAGGGCTGGCACCTTTAGTGTAGGAGCAGTCGCTGGACGTTCGCAATTTCGGTGTTGAGCTCTGGCCAGATTGAGCAGGAGAGGCTGTGTACGTTGGAAGTTTTAGTAGCCTAAACAAGTTCAGAGCCCAAGTGTTTGTGGTTCGTTTGAGAGGTTACCAGTGGGAGATGAGGACCAGCAACAGCATTCGGGGCTGGCACCTTTAGTGTAGGAGCAATCATGGACGTTCGCAATTTCAGTGTTGAGCTCTGTCCAGACTGAGCAGGAGAGGCTGTGTACGTTGGTAGTTTTAGTAGCCTAAACAAGTTCAGAGCCCAAGTGTTTGTGGTTCGTTTTAGAGGTTACCAGTGGGAGATGCGGACCAGCAACAGCTTTCAGGGCTGGAACTTTAGTGGAGGAGCAATCGCTGGACGTTCGCAATTTCGGTTTTGAGCTCTGACGTGAATTAGCGAAAGGAAGCGATGATATGTCTGGACCTTTGAGTGTCTAAACAAGTTCAGAGCCCAAGTGTTTGTGGTTCGTTTTAGAGGTTACCAGTGGGAGATGAGGACCAGCAAGAGCTTTCATGGCTGGCACCTTTAGTGGAGGAGCAATCGCTGGACGTTCGCAGTTTTGGTGTTGAGCTCTGACATGAATTAGGGAAAGGAAGCGATGATACGTCTGGACCTCTGATTGCCTAAACAAGTTCAGAGCCCAACAGTTTGTGGTTCGTTTGAGAGGTTACCAGTGGGAGATGAGGACCAGCAAGCGCTTTCAGGGCTGGCACCTTTACTGTAGGAGCAATCGCTGGACGTTCGCAATTTCGGTTTTGAGCTCTGACGTGTAAGAGCGAAAGGAAGCAATAATACGTCTGGACCTTTGAGTGTCTAAACAAGTTCAGAGCCCAAGTGTTTGTGGTTCGTTTTAGAGGTTACCAGCGGGAGAGGAGGACCAGCAAGAGCTTTCAGGGCTGGCACCTTTAGTGTAGGAGCAATCGCTGGACGTTTGCAATTTCGGTGTTGAGCTCTGGCCAGATTGAGCAGGAGAGGCTGTGTACTTTGGAAGTTTTAGTAGCCTAAACAAGTTCAGAGCCCAAGTGTTTGTGGTTCGTTTGAGAGGTTACCAGTGGGAGATGAGGACCAGCAACAGCATTCAGGGCTGGCACCTTTAGTGTAGGAGCAATCGCTGGACGTTCGCAGTTTTGGTGTTGAGCTGTGACGTGAATTAGCGAAAGGAAGCGATGATACGTCTGGACCTCTGATTGCCTAAACAAGTTCAGAGCCCAAGTGTTTGTGGTTCGTTTGAGAGTTTACCAGTGGGAGATGAGGACCAGCAAGAGCTTTCAGGGCTGGCACCTTTAGTGTAGGAACCATCGCTGGACGTTCGCAATTTCGGTTTTGAGCTCTGACGTGTAAGAGCGAAAGGAAGCAATGATACGTCTGGACCTTTGAGTGCCTAAACAACTTCAGAGCCCAAGTGTTTGTGGTTCGTTTGAGAGGTTACCAGTGGGAGATGAGGACCAGCAAGAGCTTTCAGGGCTGGCACCTTTAGTGTAGGAGCAGTCGCTGGACGTTCGCAATTTCGGTGTTGAGCTCTGGCCAGATTGAGCAGGAGAGGCTGTGTACTTTGGAAGTTTTAGTAGCCTAAACAAGTTCAGAGCCCAAGTGTTTGTGGTTCGTTTGAGAGGTTACCAGTGGGAGATGAGGACCAGCAACAGCATTCAGGGCTGGCACCTTTAGTGTAGGAGCAATTGCTGGACGTTCGCAATTTCGGTGTTGAGCTCTGGCTGGATTGAGCAGGAGAGGCTGTGTACGTTGGGAGTTTTAGTAGGCTAAACAAGTTCAGAGCCCAAGTGTTTGTGGTTCGTTTGAGAGGTTACCAGTGGGAGATGAGGACCAGCAAGAGCTTTCAGGGCTGGCACCTTTAGTGTAGGAGCAATCGCTGGACGTTCGCAATTTCGGTGTTGAGCTCTGGCCAGATTGAGCAGGAGAGGCAGTGTACGTTGGAAGTTTTAGTAGGCTAAACAAGTTCAGAGCCCAAGTGTTTGTGGTTCGTTTTAGAGGTTACCAGTGGGAGATGAGGACCAGCAGCAGCATTCAGGCCTGGCACCTTTAGTGTAGGAGCAATCATGGACGTTCGCAATTTCAGTGTTGAGCTCTGGCCAGATTGAGCAGGAAAGGCAGTGTACGTTGGAAGTTTTAGTAGCCTAAACAAGTTCAGAGCCCAAGTGTTTGTGGTTCTTTTGAGAGGTTACCACTGGGAGATGAGGACCAGCAAGAGCTTTCAGGGCTGGCACCTTTAGTGTAGGAGCAATCGCTGGACGTTCGCAATTTCGGTGTTGAGCTCTGGCCAGAATGAGCAGGAGAGGCTGTGTACATTGGAAGTATTAGTAGCCTAAACACGTTCAGAGCGCAAGTGTTTGTGGTTCGTTTTAGAGGTTACCAGTGGGAGATGAGGACCAGCAAGCGCTTTTAGGGCTGGCACCTTTAGCGTAGGAGCAATCGCTGGACGTTCGCAGTTTTGGTGTTGAGCTCTGACGTGAATTAGCGAAAGGAAGGAATGAAACGTCTGGACCTCTGACTGCCTAAACAAGTTCAGAGCCCTAGTGTTTGTGGTTCGTTTCAGAGGTTACCAGTGGGAGATGAGGACCAGCAAGAGCTTTCAGGGCTGGCACCTTTAGTGTAGGAGCAGTCGCTGGACGTTCGCAATTTCGGTGTTGAGCTCTGGCCAGATTGAGCAGGAGAGCTGTGTACGTTGGAAGTTTTAGTAGCCTAAACAAGTTCAGAGCCCAAGTGTTTGTAGTTCGTTTGAGAGGTTACCAGTGGGAGATGAGGACCAGCAACAGCATTCGGGGCTGGCACCTTTAGTGTAGGAGCAATCATGGACGTTCGCAATTTCGGTTTTGAGCTCTGACGTGTAAGAGCAAAAGGAAGCAATGATACGTCTGGACCTTTGAGTGTCTAAACAAGTTCAGAGCCCAAGTGTTTGTGGTTCGTTTTAGAGGTTACCAGTGGGAGATGAGGAGCAGCAACAGCTTTCAGGGCTGGCACCTTTAGTGTAGGAGCAATCGCTGGACGTTCGCAATTTCGATGTTGAGCTCTGGCCAGTTGAGCAGGAGAGGCAGTGTACGTTGGAAGTTTTCGTAGCCTAAACAAGTTCAGAGCCCAAGTGTTTGTGGTTCGTTTTAGAGGTTACCAGTGGGAGATGAGGACCAGCAAGAGCTTTCAGGGCTGGCACCTTTAGTGTAGGAGCAGTCGCTGGACGTTCGCAATTTCGGTGTTGAGCTCTGGCCAGATTGAGCAGGAGAGGCTGTGTACGTTGGAAGTTTTAGTAGCCTAAACAAGTTCAGAGCCCAAGTGTTTGTGGTTCGTTTGAGAGGTTACCAGTGGGAGATGAGGACCAGCAACAGCATTCGGGGCTGGCACCTTTAGTGTAGGAGCAATCATGGACGTTCGCAATTTCAGTGTTGAGCTCTGTCCAGACTGAGCAGGAGAGGCTGTGTACGTTGGTAGTTTTAGTAGCCTAAACAAGTTCAGAGCCCAAGTGTTTGTGGTTCGTTTTAGAGGTTACCAGTGGGAGATGCGGACCAGCAACAGCTTTCAGGGCTGGAACTTTAGTGGAGGAGCAATCGCTGGACGTTCGCAATTTCGGTTTTGAGCTCTGACGTGAATTAGCGAAAGGAAGCGATGATATGTCTGGACCTTTGAGTGTCTAAACAAGTTCAGAGCCCAAGTGTTTGTGGTTCGTTTTAGAGGTTACCAGTGGGAGATGAGGACCAGCAAGAGCTTTCATGGCTGGCACCTTTAGTGGAGGAGCAATCGCTGGACGTTCGCAGTTTTGGTGTTGAGCTCTGACATGAATTAGGGAAAGGAAGCGATGATACGTCTGGACCTCTGATTGCCTAAACAAGTTCAGAGCCCAACAGTTTGTGGTTCGTTTGAGAGGTTACCAGTGGGAGATGAGGACCAGCAAGCGCTTTCAGGGCTGGCACCTTTACTGTAGGAGCAATCGCTGGACGTTCGCAATTTCGGTTTTGAGCTCTGACGTGTAAGAGCGAAAGGAAGCAATAATACGTCTGGACCTTTGAGTGTCTAAACAAGTTCAGAGCCCAAGTGTTTGTGGTTCGTTTTAGAGGTTACCAGCGGGAGAGGAGGACCAGCAAGAGCTTTCAGGGCTGGCACCTTTAGTGTAGGAGCAATCGCTGGACGTTTGCAATTTCGGTGTTGAGCTCTGGCCAGATTGAGCAGGAGAGGCTGTGTACTTTGGAAGTTTTAGTAGCCTAAACAAGTTCAGAGCCCAAGTGTTTGTGGTTCGTTTGAGAGGTTACCAGTGGGAGATGAGGACCAGCAACAGCATTCAGGGCTGGCACCTTTAGTGTAGGAGCAATTGCTGGACGTTCGCAATTTCGGTGTTGAGCTCTGGCTGGATTGAGCAGGAGAGGCTGTGTACGTTGGGAGTTTTAGTAGGCTAAACAAGTTCAGAGCCCAAGTGTTTGTGGTTCGTTTGAGAGGTTACCAGTGGGAGATGAGGACCAGCAAGAGCTTTCAGGGCTGGCACCTTTAGTGTAGGAGCAATCGCTGGACGTTCGCAATTTCGGTTTTGAGCTCTGACGTGTAAGAGCGAAAGGAAGCAATAATACGTCTGGACCTTTGAGTGTCTAAACAAGTTCAGAGCCCAAGTGTTTGTGGTTCGTTTTAGACGTTACCAGTGGGAGAGGAGGACCAGCAACAGCTTTCAGGGCTGGCACCTTTAGTGTAGGAGCAATCGCTGGACGTTCGCAATTTCGGTGTTGAGCTCTGGCCAGATTGAGCAGGAGAGGCAGTGTACGTTGGAAGTTTTAGTAGGCTAAACAAGTTCAGAGCCCAAGTGTTTGTGGTTCGTTTTAGAGGTTACCAGTGGGAGATGAGGACCAGCAGCAGCATTCAGGCCTGGCACCTTTAGTGTAGGAGCAATCATGGACGTTCGCAATTTCAGTGTTGAGCTCTGGCCAGATTGAGCAGGAAAGGCAGTGTACGTTGGAAGTTTTAGTAGCCTAAACAAGTTCAGAGCCCAAGTGTTTGTGGTTCTTTTGAGAGGTTACCAGTGGAGATGAGGACCAGCAAGAGCTTTCAGGGCTGGCACCTTTAGTGTAGGAGCAATCGCTGGACGTTCGCAATTTCGGTGTTGAGCTCTGGCCAGAATGAGCAGGAGAGGCTGTGTACATTGGAAGTATTAGTAGCCTAAACACGTTCAGAGCGCAAGTGTTTGTGGTTCGTTTTAGAGGTTACCAGTGGGAGATGAGGACCAGCAAGCGCTTTTAGGGCTGGCACCTTTAGCGTAGGAGCAATCGCTGGACGTTCGCAGTTTTTGGTGTTGAGCTCTGACGTGAATTAGCGAAAGGAAGGAATGAAACGTCTGGACCTCTGACTGCCTAAACAAGTTCAGAGCCCTAGTGTTTGTGGTTCGTTTCAGAGGTTACCAGTGGGAGATGAGGACCAGCAAGAGGTTTCAGGGCTGGCACCTTTAGTGTAGGAGCAATCATGGACGTTCGCAATTTCGGTGTTGAGCTCTGGCCAGATTGAGCAGGAGAGGCTGTGTACGTTGGAAGTTTTAGTAGCCTAAACAAGTTCAGAGCCCAAGTGTTTGTGGTTCGTTTGAGAGGTTACCAGTGGGAGATGAGGACCAGCAACAGCATTCGGGGCTGGCACCTTTAGTGTAGGAGCAATCATGGACGTTCGCAATTTCAGTGTTGAGCTCTGGCCAGATTGAGCAGGAGAGGCTGTGTACGTTGGTAGTTTTAGTAGCCTAAACAAGTTCAGAGCCCAAGTGTTTGTGGTTCGTTTTAGAGGTTACCAGTGGGAGATGAGGACCAGCAACAGCATTCAGGGCTGGCACCTTTAGTGTAGGAGCAATCGCTGGACGTTCGCAATTTCAGTGTTGAGCTCTGACGTGAATTAGCGAAAGGAAGCGATGATACGTCTGGACTTTGAGTGTGTAAACAAGTTTAGAGCCCAAGTGTTTGTGGTTCGTTTTAGAGGTTACCAGTGGGAGATGAGGACCAGCAAGAGCTTTCAGGGCTGGCACCTTTAGTGTAGGAGCAATCGCTGGACGTTCGCAATTTCAGTGTTGAGCTCTGACGTGAATTAGCGAAAGGAAGCGATGCTACGTCTGGACCTTTGAGTGTCTAAACAAGTTCAGAGCCCAAGTGTTTGTGGTTCGTTTGAGAGGTTACCAGTGGGAGATGAGGACCAGCAAGAGCTTTCAGGGCTGGCACCTTTAGTGTAGGAGCAATCGCTGGACGTTCGCAATTTCAGTGTTGAGCTCTGGCCAGATTGAGCAGGAGAGGCTGTGTACGTTGGAAGTTTTAGTAGCCTAAACAAGTTCAGAGCCCAAGTGTTTGTGGTTCGTTTGAGAGGTTACCAGTGGGAGATGAGGACCAGCAAGCGCATTCAGGGCTGGCACCTTTAGTGTAGGAGCAATCGCTGGACGTTCGCAGTTTTGGTGTTGAGCTCTGACGTGAATTAGCGAAAGGAAGCGATGATACGTCTGGACCTCTGATTGCCTAAACAAGTTCAGAGCCCAAGTGTTTGTGATTCGTTTGAGAGTTTACCAGTGGGAGATGAGGACCAGAAAGAGCTTTCAGGGCTGGCACCTTTAGTGTAGGAACAATCGCTGGACGTTTGCAATTTCGGTGTTGAGCTCTGGCCAGATTGAGCAGGAGAGGCTGTGTACGTTGTAAGTTTTAGTAGCCTAAACAAGTTCAGAGCCCAAGTGTTTGTGGTTCGTTTTAGAGGTTACCAGTGGGAGATGAGCACCAGCAAGAGCTTTCAGGGCTGGCGCCTTTAGTGTAGGAGCAATCGCTGGACGTTCGCAATTTCGGTGTTGAGCTCTGATGTGAATTGGCGAAAGGAAGCGATGATATGTCTGGACCTTTGAGTGCCTAAACAAGTTCAGAGCCCAAGTGTTTGTGGTTCGTTTTAGACGTTACCAGTGGGAGATGAGGACCAGCAAGAGCTTTCATGGCTGGCACCTTTAGTGTAGGAGCAATCGCTGGACGTTCGCAATTTCGGTGTTGAACTTTGGCCAGATTGACAAGGAGAGGCTGTGTACGTTGGAAGGTTTAGTAGCCTAAACAAGTTCAGAGCCCAAGTGTTTGTGGTTCGTTTGAGAGGTTACCAGTGGGAGATGAGGACCAGCAACAGCTTTCAGGGCTGGCACCTTTAGTGTAGGAGCAATCGCTGGACGTTCGCAATTTCGGTGTTGAGCTCTGGCCAGTTGAGCAGGAGAGGTATTGTAAGTTGGAAGTTTAGTAGCCTAAACAAGTTCAGAGCCCAAGTGTTTGTGGTTCGTTTTAGAGGTTACCAGTGGGAGATGAGGACCAGCAAGAGCTTTCAGGGCTGGCACCTTTAGTGTAGGAGCAATCGCTGGACTTCCGCAATTTCGTTGTTGAGCTCTGGCCAGATGGACAAGGAGAGGCTGTGTACGTTGGAAGTTTTAGTAGCCTAAACAAGTTCAGAGCCCAAGTGTTTGTGGTTCGTTTGAGAGGTTACCAGTGGGAGATGAGGACCAGCAAGAGCTTTCAGGGCTGGCACCTTTAGTGTAGGAGCAATCGCTGGACGTTCGCAATTTCGGTGTTGAGCTCTGACGTGAATTAGCGAAAGGAAGCGATGCTACGTCTGGACCTTTGAGTGTCTAAACAAGTTCAGAGCCCAAGTGCTTGTGGTTCGTTTGAGAGGTTACCAGTGGGAGATGAGGACCAGCAAGAGCTTTCAGGGCTGGCACCTTTAGTGTAGGAGCAATCGCTGGACGTTCGCAATTTTCTTGTTGAGCTCTGACGTGAATTAGCGAAAGGAAGCGATGATACGTCTGGACCTTTGAGTGTCTAAACAAGTTCAGAGCCCAAGTGTTTGTGGTTCGTTTGAGAGGTTACCAGTGGGAGATGAGGACCAGCGAGAGCTTTCAGGGCTGGCACCTTTAGTGTAGGAACAATCGCTGGACGTTCACAATTTCAGTGTTGAGCTCTGTCCAGATTGAGCAGGAGAGGCTGTGTACGTTGGTAGTATTAGTAGCCTAAACAAGTTCAGAGCCCAAGTGTTTGTGGTTCGTTTGAGAGGTTACCAGTGGGAGATGAGGACCAGCAAGAGCTTTCAGGGCTGGCACCTTTAGTGTAGGAGCAATCGCTGGACGTTCGCAATTTCAGTGTTGAGCTCTGGCCAGATTGAGCAGGAGAGGCTGTGTACGTTGGAAGTTTTAGTAGCCTAAACAAGTTCAGAGCCCAAGTGTTTGTGGTTCGTTTGAGAGGTTACCAGTGGGAGATGAGGACCAGCAAGCGCATTCAGGGCTGGCACCTTTAGTGTAGGAGCAATCGCTGGACGTTCGCAGTTTTGGTGTTGAGCTCTGACGTGAATTAGCGAAAGGAAGCGATGATACGTCTGGACCTCTGATTGCCTAAACAAGTTCAGAGCCCAAGTGTTTGTGGTTCGTTTGAGAGGTTACCAGTGGGAGATGAGGACCAGAAAGAGCTTTCAGGGCTGGCACCTTTAGTGTAGGAACAATCGCTGGACGTTTGCAATTTCAGTGTTGAGCTCTGGCCAGTTGAGCAGGAGAGGCTGTGTACGTTGGAAGTTTTAGTAGCCTAAACAAGTTCAGAGCCCAAGTGTTTGTGGTTCGTTTTAGAGGTTACCAGTGGGAGATGAGCACCAGCAAGAGCTTTCAGGGCTGGCGCCTTTAGTGTAGGAGCAATCGCTGGACGTTCGCAATTTCGGTGTTGAGCTCTGACGTGAATTGGCGAAAGGAAGCGATGATATGTCTGGACCTTTGAGTGCCTAAACAAGTTCAGAGCCCAAGTGTTTGTGGTTCGTTTTAGACGTTACCAGTGGGAGATGAGGACCAGCAAGAGCTTTCAGGGCTGGCACCTTTAGTGTAGGAGCAATCGCTGGACGTTCGCAATTTCGGTGTTGAACTTTGGCCAGATTGAGCAGGAGAGGCTGTGTACGTTGGAAGGTTTAGTAGCCTAAACAAGTTCAGAGCCCAAGTGCTTGTGGTTCGTTTGAGAGGTTACCAGTGGGAGATGAGGACCAGCAAGAGCTTTCAGGGCTGGCACCTTTAGTGTAGGAGCAATCGCTGGACTTCCGCAATTTCGTTGTTGAGCTCTGGCCAGATGGACAAGGAGAGGCTGTGTACGTTGGAAGTTTTAGTAGCCTAAACAAGTTCAGAGCCCAAGTGTTTGTGGTTCGTTTTAGAGGTTACCAGTGGGAGATGAGGACCAGCAAGAGCTTTCAGGGCTGGCACCTTTAGTGTAGGAGCAATCGCTGGACGTTCGCAATTTCGGTGTTGAGCTCTGACGTGAATTAGCGAAAGGAAGCGATGCTACGTCTGGACCTTTGAGTGTCTAAACAAGTTCAGAGCCCAAGTGCTTGTGGTTCGTTTGAGAGGTTACCAGTGGGAGATGAGGACCAGCAAGAGCTTTCAGGGCTGGCACCTTTAGTGTAGGAGCAATCGCTGGACGTTCGCAATTTTCTTGTTGAGCTCTGACGTGAATTAGCGAAAGGAAGCGAAGATACGTCTGGACCTTTGAGTGTCTAAACAAGTTCAGAGCCCAAGTGTTTGTGGTTCGTTTGAGAGGTTACCAGTGGGAGATGAGGACCAGCGAGAGCTTTCAGGGCTGGCACCTTTAGTGTAGGAACAATCGCTGGACGTTCACAATTTCAGTGTTGAGCTCTGTCCAGATTGAGCAGGAGAGGCTGTGTACGTTGGTAGTATTAGTAGCCTAAACAAGTTCAGAGCCCAAGTGTTTGTGGTTCGTTTTAGAGGTTACCAGTGGGAGATGAGGACCAGCAAGAGCTTTCAGGGCTGGCACCTTTAGTGTAGGAGCAATCGCTGGACGTTCGCAATTTCGGTGTTGAGCTCTGACGTGAATTAGCGAAAGGAAGCGATGATATGTCTGGACCTTTGAGTGCCTAAACAAGTTCAGAGCCCAAGTGTTTGTGGTTCGTTTGAGAGGTTACCAGTGGGAGATGAGGACCAGCAAGAGCTTTCAGGGCTGGCACCTTTAGTGTAGGAGCAATCGCTGGACGTTCGCAATTTCGGTTTTGAGCTGTGACGTGTAAGAGCGAAAGGAAGCAATGATACGTCTGGACCTTTCAGTGTCTAAACAAGTTCAGAGTCCAAGTGTTTGTGGTTCGTTTTAGAGGTTACCAGTGGGAGATGAGGACCAGCAAGAGGTTTCAGGGCTGGCACCTTTAGTGTAGGAGCAATCGCTAGACGTTCGCAATTTCGATGTTGAGCTCTGGCCAGATTGAGCAGGAGAGTCAGTGTACGTTGGAAGTTTTAGTAGCCTAAACAAGTTCAGAGCCCAAGTGTTTGTGGTTCGTTTTAGAGGTTACCAGTGGGAGATGAGGACCAGCAAGCGCTTTCAGGGCTGGCACCTTTAGTGTAGGAGCAATCGCTGGACGTTCGCAGTTTTGGTGTTCAGCTCTGATGTGAATTAGCGAAAGGAAGCGATGATATGTCTGGACCTTTGAGTGCCTAAACAAGTTCAGAGCCCAAGTGTTTGTGGTTCGTTTGAGAGGTTACCAGTGGGAGATGAGGACCAGCAAGAGCTTTCAGGGCTGGCACCTTTAGTGTAGGAGCAATCGCTGGACGTTCGCAGTTTTGGTGTTGAGCTCTGACGTGAATTAGCGAAAGGAAGCGATGATACGTCTGGATCTCTGATTGCCTAAACCAGTTCAGAGCCCAAGTGTTTGTGGTTCGTTTCAGAGGTTACCAGTGGGAGATGAGGACCAGCAAGAGCTTTCATGGCTGGCACCTTTAGTGTAGGAGCAATCGCTGGACGTTCGCAATTTCGGTTTTGAGCTCTGACGTGTAAGAGCGAAAGGAAGCAATGATACGTCTGGACCTTTGAGTGCCTAAACAAGTTCAGAGCCCAAGTGTTTGTGGTTCGTTTGAGAGGTTACCAGTGGGAGATGAGGACCAGCAAGAGCTTTCAGGGCTGGCACCTTTAGTGTAGTCGCTGGACGTTCGCAATTTCGGTGTTGAGCTCTGGCCAGATTGAGCAGGAGAGGCTGTGTACGTTGGTAGTATTAGTAGCCTAAACAAGTTCAGAGCCCAAGTGTTTGTGGTCCGTTTTAGAGGTTACCAGTGGGAGATGAGGACCAGCAAGAGCTTTCAGGGCTGGCACCTTTAGTGTAGGAGCAATCGCTGGACGTTCACAATTTCGGTGTTGAGCTCTGACGTGAATTAGCGAAAGGAAGCGATGATATGTCTGGACCTTTGAGTGCCTAAACAAGTTCAGAGCCCAAGTGTTTGTGGTTCGTTTGAGAGGTTGCCAGTGTGAGACGAGGAGCAGCAAGAGCTTTCATGGCTGGCACCTTTAGTGTAGGAGCAATCGCTGGACGTTCGCAGTTTTGGTGTTGAGCTCTGACGTGAATTAGCGAAAGGAAGCGATGATACGTCTGGACCTTTCAGTGCCTAAACAAGTTCAGAGCCCAAGTGTTTGTGGTTCGTTTGAGAGGTTACCAGTGGGAGATGAGGACCAGCAAGAGCTTTCAGGGCTGGCACCTTTAGTGTAGGAGAAATCGCTGGACGTTCGCAATTTCGGTTTTGAGCTGTGACGTGTAAGAGCGAAAGGAAGCAATGATACGTCTGGACCTTTCAGTGTCTAAACAAGTTCAGAGCCCAAGTGTTTGTGGTTCGTTTTAGAGGTTACCAGTGGGAGATGAGGACCAGGAAAGAGGTTTCAGGGCTGGCACCTTTAGTGTAGGAGCAATCGCTGGACGTTCGCAATTTCGGTGTTGAGCTCTGGCCAGATTGAGCAGGAGAGGCTGTGTACGTTGGAAGTTTTAGTAGCCTAAACAAGTTCAGAGCCCAAGTGTTTGTGGTTCGTTTTAGAGGTTACCAGTGGGAGATGAGGACCAGCAAGCGCTTTCAGGGCTGGCACCTTTAGTGTAGGAGCAATCGCTGGACGTTCGCAGTTTTGGTGTTGAGCTCTGACGTGAATTAGCGAAAGGAAGCGATGATACGTCTGGACCTCTGATTGTCTAAACCAGTTCAGAGCCCAAGTGTTTGTGGTTCGTTTCAGAGGTTACCAAGTGGGAGATGAGGACCAGCAAGAGCTTTCAGGGCTGGCACCTTTAGTGTAGGTGCAATCGCTGGACGTTCGCAATTTCGGTTTTAAGCTCTGACGTGTAAGAGCGAAAGGAAGCAATGATACGTCTGGACCTTTGAGTGCCTAAACAAGTTCAGAGCCCAAGTGTTTGTGGTTCGTTTGAGAGGTTACCAGTGGGAGATGAGGACCAGCAAGAGCTTTCAGGGCTGGCACCTTTAGTGTAGGAGCAATCGCTGGACGTTCGCAATTTCGGTGTTGAGCTCTGGCCAGATTGAGCAGGAGAGGCTGTGTACGTTGGAAGTTTTAGTAGCCTAAACAAGTTCAGAGCCCAAGTGTTTGTAGTTCGTTTGAGAGGTTACCAGTGGGAGATGAGGACCAGCAACAGGTGTTTAGGGCTGGCACCTTTAGTGTAGGAGCAATCACTGTACGTTCGCAATTTCGGTTTTGAGCTCTGACGTGTAAGAGCAAAAGGAAGCAATGATACGTCTGGACCTTTGAGTGTCTAAACAAGTTCAGAGCCCAAGTGTTTTGTGTGTTCGTTTGAGAGGTTACCAGTGGGAGATGAGGACCAGCAAGAGCTTTCAGGGCTGGCACCTTTAGTGTAGGAGCAATCGCTGGACGTTCGCAATTTCGATGTTGAGCTCTGGCCAGTTGAGCAGGAGAGGCAGTGTACGTTGGAAGTTTTATTAGCCTAAACAAGTTCAGAGTGCAAGTGTTTGTGGTTCGTTTTAGAGGTTACCAGTGGGAGATGAGGACCAGCAAGCGCTTTCAGGGCTGGCACCTTTAGTGTAGGAACAATCGCTGGACGTTCGCAATTTCGTTGTTGAGCTCTGACGTAAATTAGCGAAAGGAAGCGATGATATGTCTGGACCTTTGAGTGTCTAAACAAGTTCAGAGCCCAAGTGTTTGTGGTTCGTTTTAGAGGTTACCAGTGGGAGATGAGGACCAGCAAGAGCTTTCAGGGCTGGCACCTTTAGTGTAGGAGCAATCGCTGGACGTTCGCAGTTTTGGTGTTGAGCTCTGACGTGAATTAGCGAAAGGAAGCGATCATACGTCTGGACCTCTGATTGCCTAAACAAGTTCAGAGCCCAAGTGTTTGTGGTTCGTTTTAGAGGTTACCAGTGGGAGATGAGGACCAGCAACAGCATTCAGGGCTGGCACCTTTAGTGTAGGAGCAATCATGGACGTTCGCAATTTCGGTGTTGAGCTCTGGCTGGATTGAGCAGGAGAGGCTGTGTACGTTGGGAGTTTTAGTAGCCTAAACAAGTTCAGAGCCCAAGTGTTTGTGGTTCGTTTGAGAGGTTACCAGTGGGAGATGAGGACCAGCAACAGGTTTCAGGGCTGGCACCTTTAGTGTAGGAGCAATCACTGGACGTTCGCAATTTCGGTTTTGAGCTCTGACGTGTAAGAGCAAAAGGAAGCAATGATACGTCTGGACCTTGAGTGTCTAAACAAGTTAAGAGCCCAAGTGTTTGTGGTTCGTTTTAGAGGTTTCCAGTGGGAGATGAGGACCATCAAGAGCTTTCATGGCTGGCACCTTTAGTGTAGGAGCAATCACTGTACGTTCGCAATTTCGGTTTTGAGCTCTGACGTGTAAGAGCAAAAGGAAGCAATGATACGTCTGGACCTTTGAGTGTCTAAACAAGTTCAGAGCCCAAGTGTTTGTGGTTCGTTTGAGAGGTTACCAGTGGGAGATGAGGACCAGCAAGAGCTTTCAGGGCTGGCACCTTTAGTGTAGGAGCAATCGCTGGACGTTCGCAATTTCGATGTTGAGCTCTGGCCAGTTGAGCAGGAGAGGCAGTGTACGTTGGAAGTTTTATTAGCCTAAACAAGTTCAGAGTGCAAGTGTTTGTGGTTCGTTTTAGAGGTTACCAGTGGGAGATGAGGACCAGCAAGCGCTTTCAGGGCTGGCACCTTTAGTGTAGGAACAATCGCTGGACGTTCGCAATTTCGTTGTTGAGCTCTGACGTAAATTCGCGAAAGGAAGCGATGATATGTCTGGACCTTTGAGTGTCTAAACAAGTTCAGAGCCCAAGTGTTTGTGGTTCGTTTTAGAGGTTACCAGTGGGAGATGAGGACCAGCAAGAGCTTTCAGGGCTGGCACCTTTAGTGTAGGAGCAATCGCTGGACGTTCGCAGTTTTGGTGTTGAGCTCTGACGTGAATTAGCGAAAGGAAGCGATCATACGTCTGGACCTCTGATTGCCTAAACAAGTTCAGAGCCCAAGTGTTTGTGGTTCGTTTTAGAGGTTACCAGTGGGAGATGAGGACCAGCAACAGCATTCAGGGCTGGCACCTTTAGTGTAGGAGCAATCATGGACGTTCGCAATTTCGGTGTTGAGCTCTGGCTGGATTGAGCAGGAGAGGCTGTGTACGTTGGGAGTTTTAGTAGCCTAAACAAGTTCAGAGCCCAAGTGTTTGTGGTTCGTTTGAGAGGTTACCAGTGGGAGATGAGGACCAGCAACAGGTTTCAGGGCTGGCACCTTTAGTGTAGGAGCAATCACTGGACGTTCGCAATTTCGGTTTTGAGCTCTGACGTGTAAGAGCAAAAGGAAGCAATGATACGTCTGGACCTTGAGTGTCTAAACAAGTTAAGAGCCCAAGTGTTTGTGGTTCGTTTTAGAGGTTTCCAGTGGGAGATGAGGACCATCAAGAGCTTTCATGGCTGGCACCTTTAGTGTAGGAGCAATCGCTGGACGTTCGCAATTTCGGTTTTGAGCTCTGACGTGTAAGAGCGAAAGGAAGCAATGATACGTCTGGACCTTTGAGTGCCTAAACAAGTTCAGAGCCCAAGTGTTTGTGGTTCGTTTGAGAGGTTACCAGTGGGAGATGAGGACCAGCAAGAGCTTTCAGGGCTGGCACCTTTAGTGTAGGAGCAATCGCTGGACGTTCGCAATTTCGGTGTTGAGCTCTGGCCAGATTGAGCAGGAGAGGCTGTGTACGTTGGAAGTTTTAGTAGCCTAAACAAGTTCAGAGCCCAAGTGTTTGTGGTTCGTTTGAGAGGTTACCAGTGGGAGATGAGGACCAGCAACAGCATTCAGGGCTGGCACCTTTAGTGTAGGAGCAATCATGGACGTTTGCAATTTCGGTGTTGAGCTCTGGCTGGATTGAGCAGGAGACGCTGTGTACGTTGGGAGTTTTAGTAGGCTAAACAAGTTCAGAGCCCAAGTGTTTGTGGTTCGTTTGAGAGGTTACCAGTGGGAGATGAGGACCAGCAACAGCTTTCAGGGCTGGCACCTTTAGTGTAGGAGCAATCACTGTACGTTCGCAATTTCGGTTTTGAGCTCTGACGTGTAAGAGCAAAAGGAAGCAATGATACGTCTGGACCTTTGAGTGTCTAAACAAGTTCAGAGCCCAAGTGTTTGTGGTTCGTTTGAGAGGTTACCAGTGGGAGATGAGGACCAGCAAGAGCTTTCAGGGCTGGCACCTTTAGTGTAGGAGCAATCGCTGGACGTTCGCAATTTCGATGTTGAGCTCTGGCCAGTTGAGCAGGAGAGGCAGTGTACGTTGGAAGTTTTATTAGCCTAAACAAGTTCAGAGTGCAAGTGTTTGTGGTTCGTTTTAGAGGTTACCAGTGGGAGATGAGGACCAGCAAGCGCTTTCAGGGCTGGCACCTTTAGTGTAGGAGCAATCGCTGGACGTTCGCAATTTCAGTGTTGAGCTCTGTCCAGATTGAGCAGGAGAGGCTGTGTACGTTTATAGTTTTAGTAGCCTAAAAAAGTTCAGAGCCCAAGTGTTTGTGGTTCATTTTAGAGGTTACCAGTGGGAGATGCGGACCAGCAACAGCTTTCAGGGCTGGAACTTTAGTGTAGGAGCAATCGCTGGACGTTCGCAATTTCGGTGTTGAGCTCTGACGTAAATTAGCGAAAGGAAGCGATGATATGTCTGGACCTTTGAGTGTCTAAACAAGTTCAGAGCCCAAGTGTTTGTGGTTCGTTTTAGAGGTTACCAGTGGGAGATGAGGACCAGCAAGAGCTTTCAGGGCTGGCACCTTTAGTGTAGGAGCAATCGCTGGACGTTCGCAGTTTTGGTGTTGAGCTCTGACGTGAATTAGCGAAAGGAAGCGATCATACGTCTGGACCTCTGATTGCCTAAACAAGTTCAGAGCCCAAGTGTTTGTGGTTCGTTTTAGAGGTTACCAGTGGGAGATGAGGACCAGCAACAGCATTCAGGGCTGGCACCTTTAGTGTAGGAGCAATCGCTGGACGTTCGCAATTTCGGTGTTGAGCTCTGGCTGGATTGAGCAGGAGAGGCAGTGTACGTTGGGAGTTTTAGTAGGCTAAACAAGTTCAGAGCCCAAGTGTTTGTGGTTCGTTTGAGAGGTTACCAGTGGGAGATGAGGACCAGCAACAGGTTTCAGGGCTGGCACCTTTAGTGTAGGAGCAATCACTGGACGTTCGCAATTTCGGTTTTGAGCTCTGACGTGTAAGAGCAAAAGGAAGCAATGATACGTCTGGACCTTGAGTGTCTAAACAAGTTAAGAGCCCAAGTGTTTGTGGTTCGTTTTAGAGGTTTCCAGTGGGAGATGAGGACCAGCAAGAGCTTTCAGGGCTGGCACCTTTAGTGTAGGAGCAATCGCTGGACGTTCGCAATTTCGGTGTTGAGCTCTGACGTGAATTGGCGAAAGGAAGCGATGATATGTCTGGACCTTTGAGTGCCTAAACAAGTTCAGAGCCCAAGTGTTTGTGGTTCGTTTTAGAGGTTACCAGTGGGAGATGAGGACCAGCAAGAGCTTTCAGGGCTGGCACCTTTAGTGTAGGAGCAATCGCTGGACGTTCGCAATTTCGGTGTTGAACTTTGGCCAGATTGACAAGGAGAGGCTGTGTACGTTGGAAGTTTTAGTAGCCTAAACAAGTTCAGAGCGCAAGTGTTTGTGGTTCGTTTGAGAGGTTACCAGTGGGAGATGAGGACCAGCAAGAGCTTTCAGGGCTGGCACCTTTAGTGTAGGAGCAATGGCTGGACGTTCGCAATTTCGATTTTGAGCTCTGGCCAGTTGGGCAGGAGAGGTATTGTACGTTGGAAGTTTAGTAGCCTAAACAAGTTCAGAGCCCAAGTGTTTGTGGTTCGTTTGAGAGGTTACCAGTGGGAGATGAGGACCAGCAAGAGCTTTCAGGGCTGGCACCTTTAGTGTAGGAGCAATCGCTGGACGTTCGCAGTTTTGGTGTTGAGCTCTGACGTGAATTAGCGAAAGGAAGCGATGCTACGTCTGGACCTCTGATTGCCTAAACAAGTTCAGAGCCCAAGTGTTTGTGGTTCGTTTCAGAGGTTACCAGTGGGAGATGAGGACCAGCAAGAGCTTTCAGGGCTGGCACCTTTAGTGTAGGAGCAATCGCTGGACGTTCGCAATTTTCTTGTTGAGCTCTGACGTGAATTAGCGAAAGGAAGCGATGATACGTCTGGACCTTTGAGTGTCTAAACAAGTTCAGAGCCCAAGTGTTTGTGGTTCGTTTGAGAGGTTACCAGTGGGAGATGAGGACCAGCGAGAGCTTTCAGGGCTGGCACCTTTAGTGTAGGAACAATCGCTGGACGTTCACAATTTCAGTGTTGAGCTCTGTCCAGATTGAGCAGGAGAGGCTGTGTACGTTGGTAGTATTAGTAGCCTAAACAAGTTCAGAGCCCAAGTGTTTGTGGTTCGTTTGAGAGGTTACCAGTGTGAGACGAGGACCAGCAAGAGCTTTCATGGCTGGCACCTTTAGTGTAGGAGCAATCGCTGGACGTTCGCAGTTTTGGTGTTGAGCTCTGACGTGAATTAGCGAAAGGAAGCGATGATACGTCTGGACCTTTCAGTGCCTAAACAAGTTCAGAGCCAAGTGTTTGTGGTTCGTTTGAGAGGTTACCAGTGGGAGATGAGGACCAGCAACAGCTTTCAGGGCTGGCACCTTTAGTGTAGGAGCAATCGCTGGACGTTCGCAATTTCGGTTTTGAGCTCTGACGTGTAAGAGCGAAAGGAAGCAATGATACGTCTGGACCTTTGAGTGTCTAAACAAGTTCAGAGCCCAAGTGTTTGTGGTTCGTTTGAGAGGTTACCAGTGGGAGATGAGGACCAGCAAGAGGTTTCAGGGCTGGCACCTTTAGTGTAGGAGCAATCGCTGGACGTTCGCAATTTCGGTGTTGAGCTCTGGCCAGATTGAGCAGGAGAGGCTGTGTACGTTGGAAGTTTCAGTAGCCTAAACAAGTTCAGAGCCCAAGTGTTTGTGGTTCGTTTGAGAGGTTACCAGTGGGAGATGAGGACCAGCAAGCGCTTTCAGGGCTGGCACCTTTAGTGTAGGAGCAATCGCTGGACGTTCGCAGTTTTGGTGTTCAGCTCTGATGTGAATTAGCGAAAGGAAGCGATGATATGTCTGGACCTTTGAGTGCCTAAACAAGTTCAGAGCCCAAGTGTTTGTGGTTCGTTTGAGAGGTTACCAGTGGGAGATGAGGACCAGCAAGAGCTTTCAGGGCTGGCACCTTTAGTGTAGGAGCAATCGCTGGACGTTCGCAGTTTTGGTGTTGAGCTCTGACGTGAATTAGCGAAAGGAAGCGATGATACGTCTTGACCTCTGATTGCCTAAACCAGTTCAGAGCCCAAGTGTTTGTGGTTCGTTTCAGAGGTTACCAGTGGGAGATGAGGACCAGCAAGAGCTTTCATGGCTGGCACCTTTAGTGTAGGAGCAATCGCTGGACGTTCGCAATTTCGGTTTTGAGCTCTGACGAGTAAGAGCGAAAGGAAGCAATGATACGTCTGGACCTTTGAGTGCCTAAACAAGTTCAGAGACCAAGTGTTTGTGGTTCGTTTGAGAGGTTACCAGTGGGAGATGAGGACCAGCAACAGCTTTCAGGGCTGGCACCTTTAGTGTAGGAGCAATCGCTGGACGTTCGCAGTTTTGGTGTTGAGCTCTGACGTGAATTAGCGAAAGGAAGCGATGATACATCTGGACCTCTGATTGCCTAAACCAGTTCAGAGCCCAAGTGTTTGTGGTTCGTTTGAGAGGTTACCAGTGGGAGATGAGGACCAGCAAGAGCTTTCATGGCTGGCACCTTTAGTGTAGGAGCAATCGCTGGACTGTCGCAATTTCGGTTTTGAGCTCTGACGAGTAAGAGCGAAAGGAAGCAATGATACGTCTGGACCTTTGAGTGCCTAAACAAGTTCAGAGCCCAAGTGTTTGTGGTTCGTTTGAGAGGTTACCAGTGGGAGATGAGGACCAGCAAGAGCTTTCAGGGCTGGCACCTTTAGTGTAGGAGCAGTCGCTGGACGTTCGCAATTTCGGTGTTGAGCTCTGGCCAGATTGAGCAGGAGAGGCTGTGTACGTTGGAAGTTTTAGTAGCCTAAACAAGTTCAGAGCCCAAGTGTTTGTAGTTCGTTTGAGAGGTTACCAGTGGGAGATGAGGACCAGCAACAGCTTTCAGGGCTGGCACCTTTAGTGTAGGAGCAATCATGGACGTTCGCAATTTCGGTGTTGAGCTCTGGCTGGATTGAGCAGGAGACGCTGTGTACGTTGGGAGTTTTAGTAGGCTAAACAAGTTCAGAGCCCAAGTGTTTGTGGTTCGTTTGAGAGGTTACCAGTGGGAGATGAGGACCAGCAACAGCTTTCAGGGCTGGCACCTTTAGTGTAGGAGCAATCACTGTACGTTCGCAATTTCGGTTTTGAGCTCTGACGTGTAAGAGCAAAAGGAAGCAATGATACGTCTGGACCTTTGAGTGTCTAAACAAGTTCAGAGCCCAAGTGTTTGTGGTTCGTTTGAGAGGTTACCAGTGGGAGATGAGGACCAGCAACAGCATTCAGGGCTGGCACCTTTAGTGTAGGAGCAATCATGGACGTTCGCAATTTCGGTGTTGAGCTCTGGCTGGATTGAGCAGGAGAGGCTGTGTACGTTGGGAGTTTTAGTAGGCTAAACAAGTTCAGAGCCCAAGTGTTTGTGGTTCGTTTGAGAGGTTACCAGTGGGAGATGAGGACCAGCAACAGCTTTCAGGGCTGGCACCTTTAGTGTAGGAGCAATCACTGGACGTTCGCAATTTCGGTTTTGAGCTCTGACGTGTAAGAGCAAAAGGAAGCAATGATACGTCTGGACCTTGAGTGTCTAAACAAGTTAAGAGCCCAAGTGTTTGTGGTTCGTTTTAGAGGTTTCCAGTGGGAGATGAGGACCAGCAAGAGCTTTCAGGGCTGGCACCTTTAGTGTAGGAGCAATCGCTGGACGTTCGCAATTTCGGTGTTGAGCTCTGACGTGAATTGGCGAAAGGAAGCGATGTTATGTCTGGAACTTTGAGTGCCTAAACAAGTTCAGAGCCCAAGTGTTTGTGGTTCGTTTGAGAGGTTACCAGTGGGAGATGAGGACCAGCAAGAGCTTTCAGGGCTGGCACCTTTAGTGTAGGAGCAATCGCTGGACGTTCGCAATTTCGGTGTTGAACTTTGGCCAGATTGACAAGGAGAGGCTGTGTACGTTGGAAGTTTTAGTAGCCTAAACAAGTTCAGAGCGCAAGTGTTTGTGGTTCGTTTGAGAGGTTACCAGTGGGAGATGAGGACCAGCAAGAGCTTTCAGGGCTGGCACCTTTAGTGGAGGAGCAATCGCTGGACGTTCGCAATTTCGATTTTGAGCTCTGGCCAGTTGAGGAGGAGAGGTATTGTACGTTGGAAGTTTAGTAGCCTAAACAAGTTCAGAGCCCAAGTGTTTGTGGTTCGTTTGAGAGGTTACCAGTGGGAGATGAGGACCAGCAAGAGCTTTCAGGGCTGGCACCTTTAGTGTAGGAGCAATCGCTGGACGTTCGCAGTTTTGGTGTTGAGCTCTGACATGAATTAGCGAAAAGGAAGCGATGATACGTCTGGACCTCTGATTGCCTAAACAAGTTCAGAGCCCAAGTGTTTGTGGTTTGTTTTAGAGGTTACCAGTGGGAGATGAGGACCAGCAAGAGGTTTCAGGGCTGGCACCTTTAGTGTAGGAGCAATCGCTGGACGTTCGCAAATTTCGGTTTTGAGCTCTGACGTGTAAGAGCGAAAGGAAGCAATGATACGTCTGGACCTTTGAGTGCCTAAACAAGTTCAGAGCCCAAGTGTTTGTGGTTCGTTTGAGAGGTTACCAGTGGGAGATGAGGACCAGCAAGAGCTTTCAGGGCTGGCACCTTTAGTGTAGGAGCAATCGCTGGACGTTCGCAATTTCGGTGTTGAGCTCTGGCCAGATTGAACAGGAGAGGCTGTGTACGTTGGAAGTTTTAGTAGCCTAAACAAGTTCAGAGCCCAAGTGTTTTTGGTTCGTTTTAGAGGTTACCAGTGGGAGATGAGGACCAGCAAGAGCTTTCAGGGCTGGCACCTTTAGTGTAGGAGCAATCGCTGGACGTTCGCAATTTCGGTGTTGAGCTCTGACGTGAATTAGCGAAAGGAAGAGATGATACGTCTGGACCTTTGAGTGTCTAAACAAGTTCAGAGCCCAAGTGTTTGTGGTTCGTTTTAGAGGTTACCAGTGGGAGATGAGGACCAGCAACAGCTTTCAGGGCTGGCACCTTTAGTGTAGGAGCAATCGCTGGACGTTCGCAATTTTGTTATTGAGCTCTGACGTGAATTAGCGAAAGGAAGCGATGATACGTCTGGACCTCTGAGTGTCTAAACAAGTTCAGAGCCCAAGTGTTTGTGGTTCGTTTTAGAGGTTACCAGTGGGAGATGAGTACCAGCGACAGCTTTCAGGTCTGGCACCTTTAGTGTAGGAGCAATCGCTGGACGTTCGCAATTTCGATGTTGAGCTCTGGCCAGTTGAGCAGGAGAGGCAGCGTACGTTGGAAGTTTTAGTAGCCTAAACAAGTTCAGAGCCCAAGTGTTTGTGGTTCGTTTGAGAGGTTACCAGTGGGAGATGAGGACCAGCAAGAGCTTTCAGGGCTGGCACCTTTAGTGTAGGAACAATCGCTGGACGTTCGCAATTTCAGTGTTGAGCTCTGTCCATATTGAGCAGGAGAGGCAGTGTACGTTGGAAGTTTTAGTAGCCTAAACAAGTTCAGAGCCCAAGTGTTTGTGGTTCGTTTTAGAGGTTAGCAGTGGGAGATGAGGACCAGCAAGAGCTTTCAGGGCTGGCACCTTTAGTGTAGGAGCAATCGCTGGACGTTCGGAGTTTCGGTGTTGAGCTCTGACGTGAACTAGCGACAGGAAGCGATGATACGTCTGGACCTTTGAGTGTCTAAACAAGTTCAGGGCCCAAGTGTTTGTGGTTCGTTTTAGAGGTTACCAGTGGGAGATGAGGACCAGCAACAGGTTTCAGGGCTGGCACCTTTAGTGTAGGAGCAATCACTGTACGTTCGCAATTTCGGTTTTGAGCTCTGAA
>NW_026777291.1:0-44554 GCF_030936135.1 Gavia stellata | reverse complement strand
TCTCTGGCCAGATTGAGCAGGAGAGGCTGTGTACGTTGGAAGTTTTAGTAGGCTAAACAAGTTCAGAGGCCAAGTGTTTGTGGTTCGTTTGAGAGGGTACCAGTGGGAGATGAGGACCAGCAAGAGATTTCAGGGCTGGCACCTTTAGTGTAGGAGCAATCGCTGGACGTTCGCAATTTCGGTGTTGATCTCTGGCCAGATTGAGCAGGAGAGGCTGTGTACGTTGGAAGTTTTAGTAGGCTAAACAAGTTCAGAGGCCAAGTGTTTGTGGTTCGTTTGAGAGGTTACCAGTGGGAGATGAGGACCAGCAAGAGCTTTCAGGGCTGGCACCTTTAGTGTAGGAGCAATCGCTGGACGTTCGCAATTTCGGTGTTGAGCTCTGGCCAGATTGAGCAGGAGAGGCTGTGTACGTTGGAAGTTTTAGTAGGCTAAACAAGTTCAGAGGCCAAGTGTTTGTGGTTCGTTTGAGAGGTTACCAGTGGGAGATGAGGACCAGCAAGAGCTTTCAGGGCTGGCACCTTTAGTGTAGGAGCAATCGCTGGACGTTCACAACATCGGTGTTGATCTCTGGCCAGATTGAGCAGGAGAGGCTGTGTAGGTTGGAAGTTTTAGTAGGCTAAACAAGTTCAGAGCCCAAGTGTTTGTGGTTCGTTTGAGAGGTTACCAGTGGGAGATGAGGACCAGCAAGAGCTTTCAGGGCTGGCACCTTTAGTGTAGGAGCAATCCCTGGACGTTCACAACATCGGTGTTGAGCTCTGGCCAGATTGAGCAGGAGAGGCTGTGTACGTTGGAAGTTTTAGTAGGCTAAACGAGTTCAGAGGCCAAGTGCTTGTGGTTCGTTTGAGAGGTTACCAGTGGGAGATGAGGACCAGCAAGAGCTTTCAGGGCTGGCGCCTTTAGTGTAGGAGCAATCGCTGGACGTTCGCAATTTCGGTGTTGAGCTCTGGCCAGATTGAGCAGGAGAGGCTGTGTACGTTGGAAGTTTTAGTAGGCTAAACAAGTTCAGAGGCCAAGTGTTTGTGGTTCGTTTGAGAGGTTACCAGTGGGAGATGAGGACCAGCAAGAGCTTTCAGGGCTGGCACCTTTAGTGTAGGAGCAATCGCTGGACGTTCGCAATTTCGGTGTTGAGCTCTGGCCAGATTGAGCAGGAGAGGCAGTGTACGTTGGAAGTTTTAGTAGGCTAAACAAGTTCAGAGGCCAAGTGTTTGTGGTTCGTTTGAGAGGTTACCAGTGGGAGATGAGGACCAGCAAGAGCTTTCAGGGCTGGCACCTTTAGTGTAGGAGCAATCCCTGGACGTTCACAACATAGGTGTTGAATTTTGGGCAGATTGAGCAGGAGAGGCAGTGTACGTTGGAAGTTTTAGTAGGCTAAACAAGTTCAGAGGCCAAGTGTTTGTGGTTCGTTTGAGAGGTTACCAGTGGGAGATGAGGACCAGCAAGAGCTTTCAGGGCTGGCACCTTTAGTGTAGGAGCAATCGCTGGACGTTCGCAATTTCGCTGTTGAATTTTGGGCAGATTGAGCAGGAGAGGCTGTGTACGTTGGAAGTTTTAGTAGGCTAAAGAAGTTCAGAGCCAAGTGTTTGTGGTTCGTTTGAGAGGTTACCAGTGGGAGATGAGGACCAGCAAGAGCTTTCAGGGCTGGCACCTTTAGTGTAGGAGCAATCGCTGGACGTTCGCAATTTCGGTGTTGAGCTCTGGCCAGATTGAGCAGGAGAGGCAGTGTACGTTGGAAGTTTTAGTAGGCTAAACAAGTTCAGAGGCCAAGTGTTTGTGGTTCGTTTGAGAGGTTACCAGTGGGAGATGAGGACCAGCAAGAGCTTTCAGGGCTGGCACCATTAGTGTAGGAGCAATCGCTGGACGTTCGCAATTTCGCTGTTGAATTTTGGGCAGATTGAGCAGGAGAGGCTGTGTACGTTGGAAGTTTTAGTAGGCTAAAGAAGTTCAGAGCCAAGTGTTTGTGGTTCGTTTGAGAGGTTACCAGTGGGAGATGAGGACCAGCAAGAGCTTTCAGGGCTGGCACCTTTAGTGTAGGAGCAATCGCTGGACGTTCGCAATTTCGGTGTTGAGCTCTGGCCAGATTGAGCAGGAGAGGCAGTGTACGTTGGAAGTTTTAGTAGGCTAAACAAGTTCAGAGGCCAAGTGTTTGTGGTTCGTTTGAGAGGTTACCAGTGGGAGATGAGGACCAGCAAGAGCTTTCAGGGCTGGCACCTTTAGTGTAGGAGCAATCGCTGGACGTTCGCAATTTCGGTGTTGAGCTCTGGCCAGATTGAGCAGGAGAGGCTGTGTACGTTGGAAGTTTTAGTAGGCTAAACAAGTTCAGAGGCCAAGTGTTTGTGGTTCGTTTGAGAGGTTACCAGTGGGAGATGAGGACCAGCAAGAGCTTTGAGGGCTGGCACCTTTAGTGTAGGAGCAATCGCTGGACGTTCGCAATTTCGGTGTTGATCTCTGGCCAGATTGAGCAGGAGAGGCTGTGTACGTTGGAAGTTTTAGTAGGCTAAACAAGTTCAGAGGCCAAGTGTTTGTGGTTCGTTTGAGAGGTTACCAGTGGGAGATGAGGACCAGCAAGAGCTTTCAGGGCTGGCACCTTTAGTGTAGGAGCAATCGCTGGACGTTCGCATTTCGGTGTTGAGCTCTGGCCAGATTGAGCAGGAGAGGCAGTGTACGTTGGAAGTTTTAGTAGGCTAAACAAGTTCAGAGGCCAAGTGTTTGTGGTTCGTTTGAGAGGTTACCAGTGGGAGATGAGGACCAGCAAGAGCTTTCAGGGCTGGCACCTTTAGTGTAGGAGCAATCGCTGGACGTTCGCAATTTCGGTGTTGAGCTCTGGCCAGATTGAGCAGGAGAGGCTGTGTACGTTGGAAGTTTTAGTAGGCTAAACAAGTTCAGAGGCCAAGTGTTTGTGGTTCGTTTGAGAGGTTACCAGTGGGAGATGAGGACCAGCAAGAGCTTTCAGGGCTGGCACCTTTAGTGTAGGAGCAATCGCTGGACGTTCGCAATTTCGGTGTTGAGCTCTGGCCAGATTGAGCAGGAGAGGCTGTGTACGTTGGAAGTTTTAGTAGGCTAAACAAGTTCAGAGGCCAAGTGTTTGTGGTTCGTTTGAGAGGTTACCAGTGGGAGATGAGGACCAGCAAGAGCTTTCAGGGCTGGCACCTTTAGTGTAGGAGCAATCGCTGGACGTTCGCAATTTCGGTGTTGAGCTCTGGCCAGATTGAGCAGGAGAGGCTGTGTACGTTGGAAGTTTTAGTAGGCTAAACAAGTTCAGAGCCCAAGTGTTTGTGGTTCGTTTGAGAGGTTACCAGTGGGAGATGAGGACCAGCAAGAGCTTTCAGGGCTGGCACCTTTAGTGTAGGAGCAATCGCTGGACGTTCGCAATTTCGGTGTTGAGCTCTGGCCAGATTGAGCAGGAGAGGCTGTGTACGTTGGAAGTTTTAGTAGGCTAAACAAGTTCAGAGGCCAAGTGTTTGTGGTTCGTTTGAGAGGTTACCAGTGGGAGATGAGGACCAGCAAGAGCTTTCAGGGCTGGCACCTTTAGTGTAGGAGCAATCGCTGGACGTTCGCAATTTCGGTGTTGAGTTCTGGCCAGATTGAGCAGGAGAGGCTGTGTACGTTGGAAGTTTTAGTAGGCTAAACAAGTTCAGAGGCCAAGTGTTTGTGGTTCGTTTGAGAGGTTACCAGTGGGAGATGAGGACCAGCAAGAGCTTTCAGGGCTGGCACCTTTAGTGTAGGAGCAATCGCTGGACGTTCGCAATTTCGGTGTTGAGCTCTGGCCAGATTGAGCAGGAGAGGCAGTGTACGTTGGAAGTTTTAGTAGGCTAAACAAGTTCAGAGGCCAAGTGTTTGTGGTTCGTTTGAGAGGTTACCAGTGGGAGATGAGGACCAGCAAGAGCTTTCAGGGCTGGCACCTTTAGTGTAGGAGCAATCGCTGGACGTTCACAACATCGGTGTTGAATTTTGGCCAGATTGAGCAGGAGAGGCTGTGTACGTTGGAAGTTTTAGTAGGCTAAACAAGTTCAGAGGCCAAGTGTTTGTGGTTCGTTTGAGAGGTTACCAGTGGGAGATGAGGACCAGCAAGAGCTTTCAGGGCTGGCACCATTAGTGTAGGAGCAATCGCTGGACGTTCGCAATTTCGCTGTTGAATTTTGGGCAGATTGAGCAGGAGAGGCTGTGTACGTTGGAAGTTTTAGTAGGCTAAAGAAGTTCAGAGCCAAGTGTTTGTGGTTCGTTTGAGAGGTTACCAGTGGGAGATGAGGACCAGCAAGAGCTTTCAGGGCTGGCACCTTAGTGTAGGAGCAATCGCTGGACGTTCGCAATTTCGGTGTTGAGCTCTGGCCAGATTGAGCAGGAGAGGCAGTGTACGTTGGAAGTTTTAGTAGGCTAAACAAGTTCAGAGGCCAAGTGTTTGTGGTTCGTTTGAGAGGTTACCAGTGGGAGATGAGGACCAGCAAGAGCTTTCAGGGCTGGCACCATTAGTGTAGGAGCAATCGCTGGACGTTCGCAATTTCGGTGTTGAGCTCTGGCCAGATTGAGCAGGAGAGGCTGTGTACGTTGGAAGTTTTAGTAGGCTAAACAAGTTCAGAGGCCAAGTGTTTGTGGTTCGTTTGAG
The DNA here is from genome assembly GCF_030936135.1 of Gavia stellata. Classification (NCBI taxonomy): domain Eukaryota; kingdom Metazoa; phylum Chordata; class Aves; order Gaviiformes; family Gaviidae; genus Gavia; species Gavia stellata. The sequence continues at coordinate 39,954 of NW_026777291.1, read as the reverse complement.
AGGTTACCAGTGGGAGATGAGGACCAGCAAGAGCTTTGAGGGCTGGCACCTTTAGTGTAGGAGCAATCGCTGGACGTTCGCAATTTCGGTGTTGATCTCTGGCCAGATTGAGCAGGAGAGGCTGTGTACGTTGGAAGTTTTAGTAGGCTAAACAAGTTCAGAGGCCAAGTGTTTGTGGTTCGTTTGAGAGGTTACCAGTGGGAGATGAGGACCAGCAAGAGCTTTCAGGGCTGGCAACTTTAGTGTAGGAGCAATCCCTGGGCGTTCACAACATCGGTGTTGAGTTTGGACACATTGAGCAGGAGAGGCAGTGTACGTTGGAAGTTTTAGTAGGCTAAACAAGTTCAGAGGCCAAGTGTTTGTGGTTCGTTTGAGAGGTTACCAGTGGGAGATGAGGACCAGCAAGAGCTTTCAGGGCTGGCACCATTAGTGTAGGAGCAATCGCTGGAACGTTCGCAATTTCGCTGTTGAATTTTGGGCAGATTGAGCAGGAGAGGCTGTGTACGTTGGAAGTTTTAGTAGGCTAAAGAAGTTCAGAGCCAAGTGTTTGTGGTTCGTTTGAGAGGTTACCAGTGGGAGATGAGGACCAGCAAGAGCTTTCAGGGCTGGCACCTTTAGTGTAGGAGCAATCCCTGGACGTTCACAACATAGGTGTTGAATTTTGGGCAGATTGAGCAGGAGAGGCAGTGTACGTTGGAAGTTTTAGTAGGCTAAACAAGTTCAGAGGCCAAGTGTTTGTGGTTCGTTTGAGAGGTTACCAGTGGGAGATGAGGACCAGCAAGAGCTTTCAGGGCTGGCACCATTAGTGTAGGAGCAATCGCTGGACGTTCGCAATTTCGCTGTTGAATTTTGGGCAGATTGAGCAGGAGAGGCTGTGTACGTTGGAAGTTTTAGTAGGCTAAACAAGTTCAGAGGCCAAGTGTTTGTGGTTCGTTTGAGAGGTTACCAGTGGGAGATGAGGACCAGCAAGAGCTTTGAGGCTGGCACCTTTAGTGTAGGAGCAATCACTGGACGTTCGCAATTTCGATGTTGATCTCTGGCCAGATTGAGCAGGAGAGGCTGTGTACGTTGGAAGTTTTAGTAGGCTAAACAAGTTCAGAGGCCAAGTGTTTGTGGTTCGTTTGAGAGGTTACCAGTGGGAGATGAGGACCAGCAAGAGCTTTCAGGGCTGGCAACTTTAGTGTAGGAGCAATCCCTGGGCGTTCACAACATCGGTGTTGAGTTTTGGACACATTGAGCAGGAGAGGCAGTGTACGTTGGAAGTTTTAGTAGGCTAAACAAGTTCAGAGGCCAAGTGTTTGTGGTTCGTTTGAGAGGTTACCAGTGGGAGATGAGGACCAGCAAGAGCTTTCAGGGCTGGCACCTTTAGTGTAGGAGCAATCGCTGGACGTTCGCAATTTCGGTGTTGAGCTCTGGGCAGATTGAGCAGGAGAGGCTGTGTACGTTGGAAGTTTTAGTAGGCTAAACGAGTTCAGAGGCCAAGTGTTTGTGGTTCGTTTGAGAGGTTACCAGTGGAGATGAGGACCAGCAAGAGCTTTCAGGGCTGGCACCTTTAGTGTAGGAGCAATCGCTGGACGTTCGCAATTTCGGTGTTGAGCTCTGGCCAGATTGAGCAGGAGAGGCTGTGTACGTTGGAAGTTTTAGTAGGCTAAACAAGTTCAGAGGCCAAGTGTTTGTGGTTCGTTTGAGAGGTTACCAGTGGGAGATGAGGACCAGCAAGAGCTTTCAGGGCTGGCACATTAGTGTAGGAGCAATCGCTGGACGTTCGCAATTTCGCTGTTGAATTTTGGGCAGATTGAGCAGGAGAGGCTGTGTACGTTGGAAGTTTTAGTAGGCTAAACAAGTTCAGAGGCCAAGTGTTTGTGGTTCGTTTGAGAGGTTACCAGTGGGAGATGAGGACCAGCAAGAGCTTTCAGGGCTGGCACCATTAGTGTAGGAGCAATCGCTGGACGTTCGCAATTTCGGTGTTGAGCTCTGGCCAGATTGAGCAGGAGAGGCTGTGTACGTTGGAAGTTTTAGTAGGCTAAACAAGTTCAGAGGCCAAGTGTTTGTGGTTCGTTTGAGAGGTTACCAGTGGGAGATGAGGACCAGCAAGAGCTTTCAGGGCTGGCACCTTTAGTGTAGGAGCAATCGCTGGACGTTCACAACATCGGTGTTGATCTCTGGCCAGATTGAGCAGGAGAGGCTGTGTAGGTTGGAAGTTTTAGTAGGCTAAACAAGTTCAGAGCCCAAGTGTTTGTGGTTCGTTTGAGAGGTTACCAGTGGGAGATGAGGACCAGCAAGAGCTTTCAGGGCTGGCACCTTTAGTGTAGGAGCAATCCCTGGACGTTCGCAATGTCGGTGTTGAGCTCTGGCCAGATTGAGCAGGAGAGGCTGTGTACTTTGGAAGTTTTAGTAGGCTAAACGAGTTCAGAGGCCAAGTGCTTGTGGTTCGTTTGAGAGGTTACCAGTGGGAGATGAGGACCAGCAAGAGCTTTCAGGGCTGGCGCCTTTAGTGTAGGAGCAATCGCTGGACGTTCGCAATTTCGGTGTTGAGCTCTGGCCAGATTGAGCAGGAGAGGCTGTGTACGTTGGAAGTTTTAGTAGGCTAAACAAGTTCAGAGGCCAAGTGTTTGTGGTTCGTTTGAGAGGTTACCAGTGGGAGATGAGGACCAGCAAGAGCTTTCAGGGCTGGCACCTTTAGTGTAGGAGCAATCGCTGGACGTTCGCAATTTCGGTGTTGAGCTCTGGCCAGATTGAGCAGGAGAGGCTGTGTACTTTGGAAGTTTTAGTAGGCTAAACGAGTTCAGAGGCCAAGTGCTTGTGGTTCGTTTGAGAGGTTACCAGTGGGAGATGAGGACCAGCAAGAGCTTTCAGGCTGGCGCCTTTAGTGTAGGAGCAATCGCTGGACGTTCGCAATTTCGGTGTTGAGCTCTGGCCAGATTGAGCAGGAGAGGCTGTGTACGTTGGAAGTTTTAGTAGGCTAAACAAGTTCAGAGGCCAAGTGTTTGTGGTTCGTTTGAGAGGTTACCAGTGGGAGATGAGGACCAGCAAGAGCTTTCAGGGCTGGCACCTTTAGTGTAGGAGCAATCGCTGGACGTTCGCAATTTCGGTGTTGAGCTCTGGCCAGATTGAGCAGGAGAGGCAGTGTACGTTGGAAGTTTTAGTAGGCTAAACAAGTTCAGAGGCCAAGTGTTTGTGGTTCGTTTGAGAGGTTACCAGTGGGAGATGAGGACCAGCAAGAGCTTTCAGGGCTGGCACCTTTAGTGTAGGAGCAATCCCTGGACGTTCACAACATAGGTGTTGAATTTTGGGCAGATTGAGCAGGAGAGGCAGTGTACGTTGGAAGTTTTAGTAGGCTAAACAAGTTCAGAGGCCAAGTGTTTGTGGTTCGTTTGAGAGGTTACCAGTGGGAGATGAGGACCAGCAAGAGCTTTCAGGGCTGGCACCATTAGTGTAGGAGCAATCGCTGGACGTTCGCAATTTCGCTGTTGAATTTTGGGCAGATTGAGCAGGAGAGGCTGTGTAACGTTGGAAGTTTTAGTAGGCTAAACAAGTTCAGAGGCCAAGTGTTTGTGGTTCGTTTGAGAGGTTACCAGTGGGGAGATGAGGACCAGCAAGAGCTTTCAGGGCTGGCACCATTAGTGTAGGAGCAATCGCTGGACGTTCGCAATTTCGGTGTTGAGCTCTGGCCAGATTGAGCAGGAGAGGCTGTGTACGTTGGAAGTTTTAGTAGGCTAAACAAGTTCAGAGGCCAAGTGTTTGTGGTTCGTTTGAGAGGTTACCAGTGGGAGATGAGGACCAGCAAGAGCTTTCAGGGCTGGCACCATTAGTGTAGGAGCAATCGCTGGACGTTCGCAATTTCGCTGTTGAATTTTGGGCAGATTGAGCAGGAGAGGCTGTGTACGTTGGAAGTTTTAGTAGGCTAAACAAGTTCAGAGGCCAAGTGTTTGTGGTTCGTTTGAGAGGTTACCAGTGGGAGATGAGGACCAGCAAGAGCTTTCAGGGCTGGCACCATTAGTGTAGGAGCAATCGCTGGACGTTCGCAATTTCGGTGTTGAGCTCTGGCCAGATTGAGCAGGAGAGGCTGTGTACGTTGGAAGTTTTAGTAGGCTAAACAAGTTCAGAGGCCAAGTGTTTGTGGTTCGTTTGAGAGGTTACCAGTGGAGATGAGGACCAGCAAGAGCTTTCAGGGCTGGCACCTTTAGTGTAGGAGCAATCGCTGGACGTTCACAACATCGGTGTTGATCTCTGGCCAGATTGAGCAGGAGAGGCTGTGTAGGTTGGAAGTTTTAGTAGGCTAAACAAGTTCAGAGCCAAGTGTTTGTGGTTCGTTTGAGAGGTTACCAGTGGGAGATGAGGACCAGCAAGAGCTTTCAGGGCTGGCACCTTTAGTGTAGGAGCAATCCCTGGACGTTCGCAATGTCGGTGTTGAGCTCTGGCCAGATTGAGCAGGAGAGGCTGTGTACTTTGGAAGTTTTAGTAGGCTAAACGAGTTCAGAGGCCAAGTGCTTGTGGTTCGTTTGAGAGGTTACCAGTGGGAGATGAGGACCAGCAAGAGCTTTCAGGGCTGGCGCCTTTAGTGTAGGAGCAATCGCTGGACGTTCGCAATTTCGGTGTTGAGCTCTGGCCAGATTGAGCAGGAGAGGCTGTGTACGTTGGAAGTTTTAGTAGGCTAAACAAGTTCAGAGGCCAAGTGTTTGTGGTTCGTTTGAGAGGTTACCAGTGGGAGATGAGGACCAGCAAGAGCTTTCAGGGCTGGCACCTTTAGTGTAGGAGCAATCGCTGGACGTTCGCAATTTCGGTGTTGAGCTCTGGCCAGATTGAGCAGGAGAGGCTGTGTACTTTGGAAGTTTTAGTAGGCTAAACGAGTTCAGAGGCCAAGTGCTTGTGGTTCGTTTGAGAGGTACCAGTGGGAGATGAGGACCAGCAAGAGCTTTCAGGGCTGGCGCCTTTAGTGTAGGAGCAATCGCTGGACGTTCGCAATTTCGGTGTTGAGCTCTGGCCAGATTGAGCAGGAGAGGCTGTGTACGTTGGAAGTTTTAGTAGGCTAAACAAGTTCAGAGGCCAAGTGTTTGTGGTTCGTTTGAGAGGTTACCAGTGGGAGATGAGGACCAGCAAGAGCTTTCAGGGCTGGCACCTTTAGTGTAGGAGCAATCGCTGGACGTTCGCAATTTCGGTGTTGAGCTCTGGCCAGATTGAGCAGGAGAGGCAGTGTACGTTGGAAGTTTTAGTAGGCTAAACAAGTTCAGAGGCCAAGTGTTTGTGGTTCGTTTGAGAGGTTACCAGTGGGAGATGAGGACCAGCAAGAGCTTTCAGGGCTGGCACCTTTAGTGTAGGAGCAATCCCTGGACGTTCACAACATAGGTGTTGAATTTTGGGCAGATTGAGCAGGAGAGGCAGTGTACGTTGGAAGTTTTAGTAGGCTAAACAAGTTCAGAGGCCAAGTGTTTGTGGTTCGTTTGAGAGGTTACCAGTGGGAGATGAGGACCAGCAAGAGCTTTCAGGGCTGGCACCTTTAGTGTAGGAGCAATCGCTGGACGTTCGCAATTTCGGTGTTGAGCTCTGGCCAGATTGAGCAGGAGAGGCTGTGTACGTTGGAAGTTTTAGTAGGCTAAACAAGTTCAGAGGCCAAGTGTTTGTGGTTCGTTTGAGAGGTTACCAGTGGGAGATGAGGACCAGCAAGAGCTTTCAGGGCTGGCACCTTTAGTGTAGGAGCAATCGCTGGACGTTCGCAATTTCGCTGTTGAATTTTGGGCAGATTGAGCAGGAGAGGCTGTGTACGTTGGAAGTTTTAGTAGGCTAAAGAAGTTCAGAGCCAAGTGTTTGTGGTTCGTTTGAGAGGTTACCAGTGGGAGATGAGGACCAGCAAGAGCTTTCAGGGCTGGCACCATTAGTGTAGGAGCAATCGCTGGACGTTCGCAATTTCGGTGTTGAGCTCTGGCCAGATTGAGCAGGAGAGGCAGTGTACGTTGGAAGTTTTAGTAGGCTAAACAAGTTCAGAGGCCAAGTGTTTGTGGTTCGTTTGAGAGGTTACCAGTGGGAGATGAGGACCAGCAAGAGCTTTCAGGGCTGGCACCTTTAGTGTAGGAGCAATCGCTGGACGTTCGCAATTTCGGTGTTGAGCTCTGGCCAGATTGAGCAGGAGAGGCTGTGTACGTTGGAAGTTTTAGTAGGCTAAACAAGTTCAGAGGCCAAGTGTTTGTGGTTCGTTTGAGAGGTTACCAGTGGGAGATGAGGACCAGCAAGAGCTTTCAGGGCTGGCACCTTTAGTGTAGGAGCAATCGCTGGACGTTCGCAATTTCGGTGTTGATCTCTGGCCAGATTGAGCAGGAGAGGCTGTGTACGTTGGAAGTTTTAGTAGGCTAAACAAGTTCAGAGGCCAAGTGTTTGTGGTTCGTTTGAGAGGTTACCAGTGGGAGATGAGGACCAGCAAGAGCTTTCAGGGCTGGCACCTTTAGTGTAGGAGCAATCCCTGGGCGTTCACAACATCGGTGTTGAGTTTTGGACACATTGAGCAGGAGAGGCAGTGTACGTTGGAAGTTTTAGTAGGCTAAACAAGTTCAGAGGCCAAGTGTTTGTGGTTCGTTTGAGAGGTTACCAGTGGGAGATGAGGACCAGCAAGAGCTTTCAGGGCTGGCACCTTTAGTGTAGGAGCAATCGCTGGACGTTCGCAATTTCGGTGTTGAGCTCTGGCCAGATTGAGCAGGAGAGGCTGTGTACGTTGGAAGTTTTAGTAGGCTAAACAAGTTCAGAGGCCAAGTGTTTGTGGTTCGTTTGAGAGGTTACCAGTGGGAGATGAGGACCAGCAAGAGCTTTCAGTGCTGGCACCTTTAGTGTAGGAGCAATCGCTGGACGTTCGCAATTTCGGTGTTGAGCTCTGGGCAGATTGAGCAGGAGAGGCTGTGTACGTTGGAAGTTTTAGTAGGCTAAACGAGTTCAGAGGCCAAGTGTTTGTGGTTCGTTTGAGAGGTTACCAGTGGGAGATGAGGACCAGCAAGAGCTTTCAGGGCTGGCACCTTTAGTGTAGGAGCAATCGCTGGACGTTCGCAATTTCGGTGTTGAGCTCTGGCCAGATTGAGCAGGAGAGGCTGTGTACGTTGGAAGTTTTAGTAGGCTAAACAAGTTCAGAGGCCAGGTGTTTGTGGTTCGTTTGAGAGGTTACCAGTGGGAGATGAGGACCAGCAAGAGCTTTCAGGGCTGGCACCTTAGTGTAGGAGCAATCGCTGGACGTTCGCAATTTCGCTGTTGAATTTTGGGCAGATTGAGCAGGAGAGGCTGTGTACGTTGGAAGTTTTAGTAGGCTAAACAAGTTCAGAGCCAAGTGTTTGTGGTTCGTTTGAGAGGTTACCAGTGGGAGATGAGGACCAGCAAGCGCTTTCAGGGCTGGCACCTTTAGTGTAGGAGCAATCCCTGGACGTTCACAACATCGGTGTTGAATTTTGGGCAGATTGAGCAGGAGAGGCTGTGTACGTTGGAAGTTTTAGTAGGCTAAACAAGTTCAGAGGCCAAGTGTTTGTGGTTCGTTTGAGAGGTTACCAGTGGGAGATGAGGACCAGCAAGAGCTTTCAGGGCTGGCACCTTTAGTGTAGGAGCAATCGCTGGACGTTCGCAATTTCGGTGTTGAGCTCTGGCCAGATTGAGCAGGAGAGGCTGTGTACGTTGGAAGTTTTAGTAGGCTAAACAAGTTCAGAGGCCAAGTGTTTGTGGTTCGTTTGAGAGGTTACCAGTGGGAGATGAGGACCAGCAAGAGCTTTCAGGGCTGGCACCTTTAGTGTAGGAGCAATCCCTGGACGTTCGCAATTTCGGAGTTGAGCTCTGGCCAGATTGAGCAGGAGAGGCTGTTTACGTTGGAAGTTTTAGTAGCTAAACAAGTTCAGAGGCCAAGTGTTTGTGGTTCGTTTGAGAGGTTACCAGTGGGAGATGAGGACCAGCAAGAGCTTTCAGGGCTGGCACCTTTAGTGTAGGAGCAATCCCTGGATGTTCGCAATTTCGCTGTTGAATTTTGGGCAGATTGAGCAGGAGAGGCTGTGTACGTTGGAAGTTTTAGTAGGCTAAACAAGTTCAGAGGCCAAGTGTTTGTGGTTCGTTTGAGAGGTTACCAGTGGGAGATGAGGACCAGCAAGAGCTTTCAGGGCTGGCACCTTTAGTGTAGGAGCAATCCCTGGACGTTCACAACATAGGTGTTGAATTTTGGGCAGATTGAGCAGGAGAGTAAGTTTTAGTAGGCTAAACAAGTTCAGAGGCCAAGTGTTTGTGGTTCGTTTGAGAGGTTACCAGTGGGAGATGAGGACCAGCAAGAGCTTTCAGGGCTGGCACCTTTAGTGTAGGAGCAATCGCTGGACGTTCCCAATTTCGGTGTTGAGCTCTGGCCAGATTGAGCAGGAGAGGCAGTGTACGTTGGAAGTTTTAGTAGGCTAAACAAGTTCAGAGGCCAAGTGTTTGTGGTTCGTTTGAGAGGTTACCAGTGGGAGATGAGGACCAGCAAGAGCTTTCAGGGCTGGCACCTTTAGTGTAGGAGCAATCGCTGGATGTTCGCAATTTCGGTGTTGAGCTGTGGCCAGATTCAGCAGGAGAGGCTGTGTACGTTGGAAGTTTTAGTAGGCTAAACAAGTTCAGAGGCCAAGTGTTTGTGGTTCGTTTGAGAGGTTACCAGTGGGAGATGAGGACCAGCAAGAGCTTTCAGGGCTGGCACCTTTACTGTAGGAGCAATCGCTGGACGTTCGCAATTTCGGTGTTGAGCTCTGGCCAGATTGAGCAGGAGAGGCTGTGTACGTTGGAAGTTTTAGTAGGCTAAACAAGTTCAGAGGCCAAGTGCTTTTGGTTCGTTTGAGAGGTTACCAGTGGGAGATGAGGACCAGCAAGAGCTTTCAGGGCTGGCGCCTTTAGTGTAGGAGCAATCGCTGGACGTTCGCAATTTCGGTGTTGAGCTCTGGCCAGATTGAGCAGGAGAGGCTGTGTACGTTGGAAGTTTTAGTAGGCTAAACAAGTTCAGAGCCCAAGTGTTTGTGGTTCGTTTGAGAGGTTACCAGTGGGAGATGAGGACCAGCAAGAGCTTTCAGGGCTGGCACCTTTAGTGTAGGAGCAATCGCTGGACGTTCGCAATTTCGGTGTTGAGCTCTGGCCAGATTGAGCATGAGAGGCAGTGTACGTTGGAAGTTTTAGTAGGCTAAACAAGTTCAGAGGCCAAGTGTTTGTGGTTCGTTTGAGAGGTTACCAGTGGGAGATGAGGACCAGCAAGAGCTTTCAGGGCTGGCACCTTTAGTGTAGGAGCAATCGCTGGACGTTCGCAATTTCGGAGTTGAGCTCTGGCCAGATTGAGCAGGAGAGGCGGTGTACGTTGGAAGTTTTAGTAGGCTAAACAAGTTCAGAGGCCAAGTGTTTGTGGTTCGTTTGAGAGGTTACCAGTGGGAGATGAGGACCAGCAAGAGCTTTCAGGGCTGGCACCTTTAGTGTAGGAGCAATCCCTGGACGTTCGCAATTTCGGTGTTGAATTTTGGGCAGATTGAGCAGGAGAGGCTGTGTACGTTGGAAGTTTTAGTAGGCTAAACAAGTTCAGAGGCCAAGTGTTTGTGGTTCGTTTGAGAGGTTACCAGTGGGAGATGAGGACCAGCAAGAGCTTTCAGGGCTGGCACCATTAGTGTAGGAGCAATCGCTGGACGTTCGCAATTTCGCTGTTGAATTTTGGGCAGATTGAGCAGGAGAGGCTGTGTACGTTGGAAGTTTTAGTAGGCTAAACAAGTTCAGAGCCAAGTGTTTGTGGTTCGTTTGAGAGGTTACCAGTGGGAGATGAGGACCAGCAAGAGCTTTCAGGGCTGGCACCTTTAGTGTAGGAGCAATCGCTGGACGTTCGCAATTTCGGTGTTGAGCTCTGGCCAGATTGAGCAGGAGAGGCTGTGTACGTTGGAAGTTTTAGTAGGCTAAACAAGTTCAGAGGCCAAGTGTTTGTGGTTCGTTTGAGAGGTTACCAGTGGGAGATGAGGACCAGCAAGCGCTTTCAGGGCTGGCACCTTTAGTGTAGGAGCAATCCCTGGACGTTCACAACATCGGTGTTGAATTTTGGGCAGATTGAGCAGGAGAGGCTGTGTACGTTGGAAGTTTTAGTAGGCTAAACAAGTTCAGAGGCCAAGTGTTTGTGCTTCGTTTGAGAGGTTACCAGTGGGAGATGAGGACCAGCAAGAGCTTTCAGGGCTGGCACCTTTAGTGTAGGAGCAATCGCTGGACGTTCGCAATTTCGGTGTTGAGCTCTGGCCAGATTGAGCAGGAGAGGCAGTGTACGTTGGAAGTTTTAGTAGGCTAAACAAGTTCAGAGCCCAAGTGTTTGTGGTTCGTTTGAGAGGTTACCAGTGGGAGATGAGGACCAGCAAGAGCTTTCAGGGCTGGCACCTTTAGTGTAGGAGCAATCCCTGGACGTTCACAACATCGGTGTTGAGTTTTGGACACATTGAGCAGGAGAGGCTGTGTACGTTGGAAGTTTTAGTAGGCTAAACAAGTTCAGAGGCCAAGTGTTTGTGGTTCGTTTGAGAGGTTACCAGTGGGAGATGAGGACAAGCAAGAGCTTTCAGGGCTGGCACCTTTAGTGTAGGAGCAATCGCTGGACGTTCTCAATTTCGGTGTTGAGCTCTGGCCAGATTGAGCAGGAGAGGCTGTGTACGTTGGAAGTTTTAGTAGGCTAAACGAGTTCAGAGGCCAAGTGTTTGTGGTTCGTTTGAGAGGTTACCAGTGGGAGATGAGGACCAGCAAGAGCTTTCAGGGCTGGCACCATTAGTGTAGGAGCAATCGCTGGACGTTCGCAATTTCGCTGTTGAATTTTGGGCAGATTGAGCAGGAGAGGCTGTGTACGTTGGAAGTTTTACTAGGCTAAACAAGTTCAGAGGCCAAGTGTTTGTGGTTCGTTTGAGAGGTTACCAGTGGGAGATGAGGACCAGCAAGAGCTTTCAGGGCTGGCACCATTAGTGTAGGAGCAATCGCTGGACGTTCACAACATCGGTGTTGATCTCTGGCCAGATTGAGCAGGAGAGGCTGTGTAGGTTGGAAGTTTTAGTAGGCTAAACAAGTTCAGAGCCCAAGTGTTTGTGGTTCGTTTGAGAGGTTACCAGTGGGAGATGAGGACCAGCAAGAGCTTTCAGGGCTGGCACCTTTAGTGTAGGAGCAATCCCTGGACGTTCACAACATCGGTGTTGAGTTTTGGACACATTGAGCAGGAGAGGCTGTGTACGTTGGAAGTTTTAGTAGGCTAAACAAGTTCAGAGGCCAAGTGTTTGTGGTTCGTTTGAGAGGTTACCAGTGGGAGATGAGGACCAGCAAGAGCTTTCAGGGCTGGCACCTTTAGTGTAGGAGCAATCGCTGGACGTTCGCAATTTCGGTGTTGAGCTCTGGCCAGATTGAGCAGGAGAGGCTGTGTACGTTGGAAGTTTTAGTAGGCTAAACGAGTTCAGAGGCCAAGTGCTTGTGGTTCGTTTGAGAGGTTACCAGTGGGAGATGAGGACCAGCAAGAGCTTTCAGGGCTGGCACCTTTAGTGTAGGAGCAATCGCTGGACGTTCGCAATTTCGGTGTTGAGCTCTGGCCAGATTGAGCAGGAGAGGCTGTGTACGTTGGAAGTTTTAGTAGGCTAAACAAGTTCAGAGGCCAAGTGTTTGTGGTTCGTTTGAGAGGTTACCAGTGGGAGATGAGGACCAGCAAGAGCTTTCAGGGCTGGCACCTTTAGTGTAGGAGCAATCCCTGGACGTTCGCAATTTCGGTGTTGAGCTCTGGCCAGATTGAGCAGGAGAGGCTGTGTACGTTGGAAGTTTTAGTAGGCTAAACAAGTTCAGAGGCCAAGTGTTTGTGGTTCGTTTGAGAGGTTACCAGTGGGAGATGAGGACCAGCAAGAGCTTTCAGGGCTGGCACCTTTAGTGTAGAAGCAATCCCTGGACGTTCGCAATTTCGGTGTTGAGCTCTGGCCAGATTGAGCAGGAGAGGCAGTGTACGTTGGAAGTTTTAGTAGGCTAAACAAGTTCAGAGGCCAAGTGTTTGTGGTTCGTTTGAGAGGTTACCAGTGGGAGATGAGGACCAGCAAGAGCTTTCAGGGCTGGCACCTTTAGTGTAGGAGCAATCGCTGGACGTTCGCAATTTCGGTGTTGAGCTCTGGCCAGATTGAGCATGAGAGGCAGTGTACGTTGGAAGTTTTAGTAGGCTAAACAAGTTCAGAGGCCAAGTGTTTGTGGTTCGTTTGAGAGGTTACCAGTGGGAGATGAGGACCAGCAAGAGCTTTCAGGGCTGGCACCTTTAGTGTAGGAGCAATCGCTGGACGTTCGCAATTTCGGAGTTGAGCTCTGGCCAGATTGAGCAGGAGAGGCGGTGTACGTTGGAAGTTTTAGTAGGCTAAACAAGTTCAGAGGCCAAGTGTTTGTGGTTCGTTTGAGAGGTTACCAGTGGGAGATGAGGACCAGCAAGAGCTTTCAGGGCTGGCACCTTTAGTGTAGGAGCAATCGCTGGACGTTCGCAATTTCGGTGTTGAGCTCTGGCCAGATTGAGCAGGAGAGGCAGTGTACGTTGGAAGTTTTAGTAGGCTAAACAAGTTCAGAGGCCAAGTGTTTGTGGTTCGTTTGAGAGGTTACCAGTGGGAGATGAGGACCAGCAAGAGCTTTCAGGGCTGGCACCTTTAGTGTAGGAGCAATCGCTGGACGTTCGCAATTTCGGTGTTGAGCTCTGGCCAGATTGAGCAGGAGAGGCTGTGTACGTTGGAAGTTTTAGTAGGCTAAACAAGTTCAGAGGCCAAGTGTTTGTGGTTCGTTTGAGAGGTTACCAGTGGGAGATGAGGACCAGCAAGAGCTTTCAGGGCTGGCACCTTTAGTGTAGGAGCAATCCCTGGACGTTCGCAATTTCGGAGTTGAGCTCTGGCCAGATTGAGCAGGAGAGGCTGTTTACGTTGGAAGTTTTAGTAGGCTAAACAAGTTCAGAGGCCAAGTGTTTGTGGTTCGTTTGAGAGGTTACCAGTGGGAGATGAGGACCAGCAAGAGCTTTCAGGGCTGGCACCTTTAGTGTAGGAGCAATCCCTGGATGTTCGCAATTTCGCTGTTGAATTTTGGGCAGATTGAGCAGGAGAGGCTGTGTACGTTGGAAGTTTTAGTAGGCTAAACAAGTTCAGAGGCCAAGTGTTTGTGGTTCGTTTGAGAGGTTACCAGTGGGAGATGAGGACCAGCAAGAGCTTTCAGGGCTGGCACCTTTAGTGTAGGAGCAATCCCTGGACGTTCACAACATAGGTGTTGAATTTTGGGCAGATTGAGCAGGAGAGGCAGTGTACGTTGGAAGTTTTAGTAGGCTAAACAAGTTCAGAGGCCAAGTGTTTGTGGTTCGTTTGAGAGGTTACCAGTGGGAGATGAGGACCAGCAAGAGCTTTCAGGGCTGGCACCTTTAGTGTAGGAGCAATCGCTGGACGTTCGCAATTTCGGTGTTGAGCTCTGGCCAGATTGAGCAGGAGAGGCAGTGTACGTTGGAAGTTTTAGTAGGCTAAACAAGTTCAGAGGCCAAGTGTTTGTGCTTCGTTTGAGAGGTTACCAGTGGGAGATGAGGACCAGCAAGAGCTTTCAGGGCTGGCACCTTTAGTGTAGGAGCAATCTCTGGACGTTCGCAATTTCGGTGTTGAGCTGTGGCCAGATTGAGCAGGAGAGGCTGTGTACGTTGGAAGTTTTAGTAGGCTAAACAAGTTCAGAGGCCAAGTGTTTGTGGTTCGTTTGAGAGGTTACCAGTGGGAGATGAGGACCAGCAAGAGCTTTCAGGGCTGGCACCTTTAGTGTAGGAGCAATCGCTGGACGTTCGCAATTTCGGTGTTGAGCTCTGGCCAGATTGAGCAGGAGAGGCTGTGTACGTTGGAAGTTTTAGTAGGCTAAACAAGTTCAGAGGCCAAGTGTTTGTGGTTCGTTTGAGAGGTTACCAGTGGGAGATGAGGACCAGCAAGAGCTTTCAGGGCTGGCACCTTTAGTGTAGGAGCAATCGCTGGACGTTCGCAATTTCGGTGTTGAGCTCTGGCCAGATTGAGCAGGAGAGGCTGTGTACGTTGGAAGTTTTAGTAGGCTAAACGAGTTCAGAGGCCAAGTGCTTGTGGTTCGTTTGAGAGGTTACCAGTGGGAGATGAGGACCAGCAAGAGCTTTCAGGGCTGGCGCCTTTAGTGTAGGAGCAATCGCTGGACGTTCGCAATTTCGGTGTTGAGCTCTGGCCAGATTGAGCAGGAGAGGCTGTGTACGTTGGAAGTTTTAGTAGGCTAAACAAGTTCAGAGGCCAAGTGTTTGTGGTTCGTTTGAGAGGTTACCAGTGGGAGATGAGGACCAGCAAGAGCTTTCAGGGCTGGCACCTTTAGTGTAGAAGCAATCCCTGGACGTTCGCAATTTCGGTGTTGAGCTCTGGCCAGATTGAGCATGAGAGGCAGTGTACGTTGGAAGTTTTAGTAGGCTAAACAAGTTCAGAGGCCAAGTGTTTGTGGTTCGTTTGAGAGGTTACCAGTGGGAGATGAGGACCAGCAAGAGCTTTCAGGGCTGGCACCTTTAGTGTAGGAGCAATCGCTGGACGTTCGCAATTTCGGTGTTGAGCTCTGGCCAGATTGAGCAGGAGAGGCGGTGTACGTTGGAAGTTTTAGTAGGCTAAACAAGTTCAGAGGCCAAGTGTTTGTGGTTCGTTTGAGAGGTTACCAGTGGGAGATGAGGACCAGCAAGAGCTTTCAGGGCTGGCACCTTTAGTGTAGGAGCAATCCCTGGACGTTCGCAATTTCGGTGTTGAATTTTGGGCAGATTGAGCAGGAGAGGCTGTGTACGTTGGAAGTTTTAGTAGGCTAAACAAGTTCAGAGGCCAGGTGTTTGTGGTTCGTTTGAGAGGTTACCAGTGGGAGATGAGGACCAGCAAGAGCTTTCAGGGCTGGGCACCATTAGTGTAGGAGCAATCGCTGGACGTTCACAACATAGGTGTTGAATTTTGGGCAGATTGAGCAGGAGAGGCAGTGTACGTTGGAAGTTTTAGTAGGCTAAACAAGTTCAGAGGCCAAGTGTTTGTGGTTCGTTTGAGAGGTTACCAGTGGGAGATGAGGACCAGCAAGAGCTTTCAGGGCTGGCACCATTAGTGTAGGAGCAATCGCTGGACGTTCGCAATTTCGCTGTTGAATTTTGGGCAGATTGAGCAGGAGAGGCTGTGTACGTTGGAAGTTTTAGTAGGCTAAACAAGTTCAGAGCCAAGTGTTTGTGGTTCGTTTGAGAGGTTACCAGTGGGAGATGAGGACCAGCAAGAGCTTTCAGGGCTGGCACCTTTAGTGTAGGAGCAATCGCTGGACGTTCACAATTTCGGTGTTGAGCTCTGGCCAGATTGAGCAGGAGAGGCAGTGTACGTTGGAAGTTTTAGTAGGCTAAACAAGTTCAGAGGCCAAGTGTTTGTGGTTCATTTGAGAGGTTACCAGTGGGAGATGAGGACCAGCAAGAGCTTTCAGGGCTGGCACCTTTAGTGTAGGAGCAATCGCTGGACGTTCGCAATTTCGGTGTTGAGCTCTGGCCAGATTGAGCAGGAGAGGCAGTGTACGTTGGAAGTTTTTAGTAGGCTAAACAAGTTCAGAGCCCAAGTGTTTGTGGTTCGTTTGAGAGGTTACCAGTGGGAGATGAGGACCAGCAAGAGCTTTCAGGGCTGGCACCTTTAGTGTAGGAGCAATCCCTGGACGTTCACAACATCGGTGTTGAGTTTTGGACACATTGAGCAGGAGAGGCTGTGTACGTTGGAAGTTTTAGTAGGCTAAACAAGTTCAGAGGCCAAGTGTTTGTGGTTCGTTTGAGAGGTTACCAGTGGGAGATGAGGACAAGCAAGAGCTTTCAGGGCTGGCACCTTTAGTGTAGGAGCAATCGCTGGACGTTCGCAATTTCGGTGTTGAGCTCTGGCCAGATTGAGCAGGAGAGGCTGTGTACGTTGGAAGTTTTAGTAGGCTAAACGAGTTCAGAGGCCAAGTGTTTGTGGTTCGTTTGAGAGGTTACCAGTGGGAGATGAGGACCAGCAAGAGCTTTCAGGGCTGGCACCTTTAGTGTAGGAGCAATCGCTGGACGTTCGCAATTTCGGTGTTGAGCTCTGGCCAGATTGAGCAGGAGAGGCTGTGTACGTTGGAAGTTTTAGTAGGCTAAACAAGTTCAGAGGCCAAGTGTTTGTGGTTCGTTTGAGAGGTTACCAGTGGGAGATGAGGACCAGCAAGAGCTTTCAGGGCTGGCACCATTAGTGTAGGAGCAATCGCTGGACGTTCGCAATTTCGCTGTTGAATTTTGGGCAGATTGAGCAGGAGAGGCTGTGTACGTTGGAAGTTTTAGTAGGCTAAACAAGTTCAGAGGCCAAGTGTTTGTGGTTCGTTTGAGAGGTTACCAGTGGGAGATGAGGACCAGCAAGAGCTTTCAGGGCTGGCACCATTAGTGTAGGAGCAATCGCTGGACGTTCACAACATCGGTGTTGATCTCTGGCCAGATTGAGCAGGAGAGGCTGTGTAGGTTGGAAGTTTTAGTAGGCTAAACAAGTTCAGAGGCCAAGTGTTTGTGGTTCGTTTGAGAGGTTACCAGTGGGAGATGAGGACCAGCAAGAGCTTTCAGGGCTGGCACCTTTAGTGTAGGAGCAATCCCTGGACGTTCACAACATCGGTGTTGAGTTTTGGACACATTGAGCAGGAGAGGCTGTGTACGTTGGAAGTTTTAGTAGGCTAAACAAGTTCAGAGGCCAAGTGTTTGTGGTTCGTTTGAGAGGTTACCAGTGGGAGATGAGGACCAGCAAGAGCTTTCAGGGCTGGCACCTTTAGTGTAGGAGCAATCGCTGGACGTTCGCAATTTCGGTGTTGAGCTCTGGCCAGATTGAGCAGGAGAGGCTGTGTACGTTGGAAGTTTTAGTAGGCTAAACGAGTTCAGAGGCCAAGTGCTTGTGGTTCGTTTGAGAGGTTACCAGTGGGAGATGAGGACCAGCAAGAGCTTTCAGGGCTGGCACCTTTAGTGTAGGAGCAATCGCTGGACGTTCGCAATTTCGGTGTTGAGCTCTGGCCAGATTGAGCAGGAGAGGCTGTGTACGTTGGAAGTTAGTAGGCTAAACAAGTTCAGAGGCCCAAGTGTTTGTGGTTCGTTTGAGAGGTTACCAGTGGGAGATGAGGACCAGCAAGAGCTTTCAGGGGCTGGCACCTTTAGTGTAGGAGCAATCCCTGGACGTTCGCAATTTCGGTGTTGAGCTCTGGCCAGATTGAGCAGGAGAGGCTGTGTACGTTGGAAGTTTTAGTAGGCTAAACAAGTTCAGAGGCCAAGTGTTTGTGGTTCGTTTGAGAGGTTACCAGTGGGAGATGAGGACCAGCAAGAGCTTTCAGGGCTGGCACCTTTAGTGTAGAAGCAATCCCTGGACGTTCGCAATTTCGGTGTTGAGCTCTGGCCAGATTGAGCAGGAGAGGCAGTGTACGTTGGAAGTTTTAGTAGGCTAAACAAGTTCAGAGGCCAAGTGTTTGTGGTTCGTTTGAGAGGTTACCAGTGGGAGATGAGGACCAGCAAGAGCTTTCAGGGCTGGCACCTTTAGTGTAGGAGCAATCGCTGGACGTTCGCAATTTCGGAGTTGAGCTCTGGCCAGATTGAGCAGGAGAGGCGGTGTACGTTGGAAGTTTTAGTAGGCTAAACAAGTTCAGAGGCCAAGTGTTTGTGGTTCGTTTGAGAGGTTACCAGTGGGAGATGAGGACCAGCAAGAGCTTTCAGGGCTGGCACCTTTAGTGTAGGAGCAATCCCTGGACGTTCGCAATTTCGCTGTTGAATTTTGGGCAGATTGAGCAGGAGAGGCTGTGTACGTTGGAAGTTTTAGTAGGCTAAACAAGTTCAGAGGCCAGGTGTTTGTGGTTCGTTTGAGAGGTTACCAGTGGGAGATGAGGACCAGCAAGAGCTTTCAGGGCTGGCACCTTTAGTGTAGGAGCAATCCCTGGACGTTCACAACATAGGTGTTGAATTTTGGGCAGATTGAGCATGAGAGGCAGTGTACGTTGGAAGTTTTAGTAGGCTAAACAAGTTCAGAGGCCAGGTGTTTGTGGTTCGTTTGAGAGGTTACCAGTGGGAGATGAGGACCAGCAAGAGCTTTCAGGGCTGGCACCATTAGTGTAGGAGCAATCGCTGGACGTTCACAACATAGGTGTTGAATTTTGGGCAGATTGAGCAGGAGAGGCAGTGTACGTTGGAAGTTTTAGTAGGCTAAACAAGTTCAGAGGCCAAGTGTTTGTGGTTCGTTTGAGAGGTTACCAGTGGGAGATGAGGACCAGCAAGAGCTTTCAGGGCTGGCACCTTTAGTGTAGGAGCAATCGCTGGACGTTCGCAATTTCGGTGTTGAGCTCTGGCCAGATTGAGCAGGAGAGGCAGTGTACGTTGGAAGTTTTAGTAGGCTAAACAAGTTCAGAGGCCAAGTGTTTTGTGGTTCGTTTGAGAGGTTACCAGTGGGAGATGAGGACCAGCAAGAGCTTTCAGGGCTGGCACCTTTAGTGTAGGAGCAATCGCTGGACGTTCGCAATTTCGGTGTTGAGCTCTGGCCAGATTGAGCAGGAGAGGCTGTGTACGTTGGAAGTTTTTAGTAGGCTAAACAAGTTCAGAGGCCAAGTGTTTGTGGTTCGTTTGAGAGGTTACCAGTGGGAGATGAGGACCAGCAAGAGCTTTCAGGGCTGGCACCTTTAGTGTAGGAGCAATCGCTGGACGTTCGCAATTTCGCTGTTGAATTTTGGGCAGATTGAGCAGGAGAGGCTGTGTACGTTGGAAGTTTTAGTAGGCTAAACAAGTTCAGAGCCAAGTGTTTGTGGTTCGTTTGAGAGGTTACCAGTGGGAGATGAGGACCAGCAAGCGCTTTCAGGGCTGGCACCTTTAGTGTAGGAGCAATCCCTGACGTTCACAACATCGGTGTTGAATTTTGGGCAGATTGAGCAGGAGAGGCTGTGTACGTTGGAAGTTTTAGTAGGCTAAACAAGTTCAGAGGCCAAGTGTTTGTGGTTCGTTTGAGAGGTTACCAGTGGGAGATGAGGACCAGCAAGAGCTTTCAGGGCTGGCACCTTTAGTGTAGGAGCAATCGCTGGACGTTCGCAATTTCGGTGTTGAGCTCTGGCCAGATTGAGCAGGAGAGGCTGTGTACGTTGGAAGTTTTAGTAGGCTAAACAAGTTCAGAGGCCAAGTGTTTGTGGTTCGTTTGAGAGGTTACCAGTGGGAGATGAGGACCAGCAAGAGCTTTCAGGGCTGGCACCTTTAGTGTAGGAGCAATCCCTGGACGTTCGCAATTTCGGAGTTGAGCTCTGGCCAGATTGAGCAGGAGAGGCTGTTTACGTTGGAAGTTTTAGTAGGCTAAACAAGTTCAGAGGCCAAGTGTTTGTGGTTCGTTTGAGAGGTTACCAGTGGGAGATGAGGACCAGCAAGAGCTTTCAGGGCTGGCACCTTTAGTGTAGGAGCAATCCCTGGATGTTCGCAATTTCGCTGTTGAATTTTGGGCAGATTGAGCAGGAGAGGCTGTGTACGTTGGAAGTTTTAGTAGGCTAAACAAGTTCAGAGGCCAAGTGTTTGTGGTTCGTTTGAGAGGTTACCAGTGGGAGATGAGGACCAGCAAGAGCTTTCAGGGCTGGCACCTTTAGTGTAGGAGCAATCCCTGGACGTTCACAACATAGGTGTTGAATTTTGGGGCAGATTGAGCAGGAGAGGCAGTGTACGTTGGAAGTTTTAGTAGGCTAAACAAGTTCAGAGGCCAATTAGTTTTTTGTGGTTCGTTTGAGAGGTTACCAGTGGGAGATGAGGACCAGCAAGAGCTTTCAGGGCTGGCACCTTTAGTGTAGGAGCAATCGCTGGACGTTCCCAATTTCGGTGTTGAGCTCTGGCCAGATTGAGCAGGAGAGGCAGTGTACGTTGGAAGTTTTAGTAGGCTAAACAAGTTCAGAGGCCAAGTGTTTGTGGTTCGTTTGAGAGGTTACCAGTGGGAGATGAGGACCAGCAAGAGCTTTCAGGGCTGGCACCTTTAGTGTAGGAGCAATCGCTGGATGTTCGCAATTTCGGTGTTGAGCTGTGGCCAGATTCAGCAGGAGAGGCTGTGTACGTTGGAAGTTTTAGTAGGCTAAACAAGTTCAGAGGCCAAGTGTTTGTGGTTCGTTTGAGAGGTTACCAGTGGGAGATGAGGACCAGCAAGAGCTTTCAGGTCTGGCACCTTTAGTGTAGGAGCAATCGCTGGACGTTCGCAATTTCGGTGTTGAGCTCTGGCCAGATTGAGCAGGAGAGGCTGTGTACGTTGGAAGTTTTAGTAGGCTAAACAAGTTCAGAGGCCAAGTGCTTGTGGTTCGTTTGAGAGGTTACCAGTGGGAGATGAGGACCAGCAAGAGCTTTCAGGGCTGGCGCCTTTAGTGTAGGAGCAATCGCTGGACGTTCGCAATTTCGGTGTTGAGCTCTGGCCAGATTGAGCAGGAGAGGCTGTGTACGTTGGAAGTTTTAGTAGGCTAAACAAGTTCAGAGCCCAAGTGTTTGTGGTTCGTTTGAGAGGTTACCAGTGGGAGATGAGGACCAGCAAGAGCTTTCAGGGCTGGCACCTTTAGTGTAGGAGCAATCGCTGGACGTTCGCAATTTCGGTGTTGAGCTCTGGCCAGATTGAGCATGAGAGGCAGTGTACGTTGGAAGTTTTAGTAGGCTAAACAAGTTCAGAGGCCAAGTGTTTGTGGTTCGTTTGAGAGGTTACCAGTGGGAGATGAGGACCAGCAAGAGCTTTCAGGGCTGGCACCTTTAGTGTAGGAGCAATCGCTGGACGTTCGCAATTTCGGAGTTGAGCTCTGGCCAGATTGAGCAGGAGAGGCGGTGTACGTTGGAAGTTTTAGTGGCTAAACAAGTTCAGAGGCCAAGTGTTTGTGGTTCGTTTGAGAGGTTACCAGTGGGAGATGAGGACCAGCAAGAGCTTTCAGGGCTGGCACCTTTAGTGTAGGAGCAATCCCTGGACGTTCGCAATTTCGGTGTTGAATTTTGGGCAGATTGAGCAGGAGAGGCTGTGTACGTTGGAAGTTTTAGTAGGCTAAACAAGTTCAGAGGCCAAGTGTTTGTGGTTCGTTTGAGAGGTTACCAGTGGGAGATGAGGACCAGCAAGAGCTTTCAGGGCTGGCACCATTAGTGTAGGAGCAATCGCTGGACGTTCGCAATTTCGCTGTTGAATTTTGGGCAGATTGAGCAGGAGAGGCTGTGTACGTTGGAAGTTTTAGTAGGCTAAACAAGTTCAGAGCCAAGTGTTTGTGGTTCGTTTGAGAGGTTACCAGTGGGAGATGAGGACCAGCAAGAGCTTTCAGGGCTGGCACCTTTAGTGTAGGAGCAATCGCTGGACGTTCGCAATTTCGGTGTTGAGCTCTGGCCAGATTGAGCAGGAGAGGCTGTGTACGTTGGAAGTTTTAGTAGGCTAAACAAGTTCAGAGGCCAAGTGTTTGTGGTTCGTTTGAGAGGTTACCAGTGGGAGATGAGGACCAGCAAGCGCTTTCAGGGCTGGCACCTTTAGTGTAGGAGCAATCCCTGGACGTTCACAACATCGGTGTTGAATTTTGGGCAGATTGAGCAGGAGAGGCTGTGTACGTTGGAAGTTTTAGTAGGCTAAACAAGTTCAGAGGCCAAGTGTTTGTGCTTCGTTTGAGAGGTTACCAGTGGGAGATGAGGACCAGCAAGAGCTTTCAGGGCTGGCACCTTTAGTGTAGGAGCAATCGCTGGACGTTCGCAATTTCGGTGTTGAGCTCTGGCCAGATTGAGCAGGAGAGGCAGTGTACGTTGGAAGTTTTAGTAGGCTAAACAAGTTCAGAGCCCAAGTGTTTGTGGTTCGTTTGAGAGGTTACCAGTGGGAGATGAGGACCAGCAAGAGCTTTCAGGGCTGGCACCTTTAGTGTAGGAGCAATCCCTGGACGTTCACAACATCGGTGTTGAGTTTTGGACACATTGAGCAGGAGAGGCTGTGTACGTTGGAAGTTTTAGTAGGCTAAACAAGTTCAGAGGCCAAGTGTTTGTGGTTCGTTTGAGAGGTTACCAGTGGGAGATGAGGACAAGCAAGAGCTTTCAGGGCTGGCACCTTTAGTGTAGGAGCAATCGCTGGACGTTCGCAATTTCGGTGTTGAGCTCTGGCCAGATTGAGCAGGAGAGGCTGTGTACGTTGGAAGTTTTAGTAGGCTAAACGAGTTCAGAGGCCAAGTGTTTGTGGTTCGTTTGAGAGGTTACCAGTGGGAGATGAGGACCAGCAAGAGCTTTCAGGGCTGGCACCATTAGTGTAGGAGCAATCGCTGGACGTTCGCAATTTCGCTGTTGAATTTTGGGCAGATTGAGCAGGAGAGGCTGTGTACGTTGGAAGTTTTACTAGGCTAAACAAGTTCAGAGGCCAAGTGTTTGTGGTTCGTTTGAGAGGTTACCAGTGGGAGATGAGGACCAGCAAGAGCTTTCAGGGCTGGCACCATTAGTGTAGGAGCAATCGCTGGACGTTCACAACATCGGTGTTGATCTCTGGCCAGATTGAGCAGGAGAGGCTGTGTAGGTTGGAAGTTTTAGTAGGCTAAACAAGTTCAGAGCCCAAGTGTTTGTGGTTCGTTTGAGAGGTTACCAGTGGGAGATGAGGACCAGCAAGAGCTTTCAGGGCTGGCACCTTTAGTGTAGGAGCAATCCCTGGACGTTCACAACATCGGTGTTGAGTTTTGGACACATTGAGCAGGAGAGGCTGTGTACGTTGGAAGTTTTAGTAGGCTAAACAAGTTCAGAGGCCAAGTGTTTGTGGTTCGTTTGAGAGGTTACCAGTGGGAGATGAGGACCAGCAAGAGCTTTCAGGGCTGGCACCTTTAGTGTAGGAGCAATCGCTGGACGTTCGCAATTTCGGTGTTGAGCTCTGGCCAGATTGAGCAGGAGAGGCTGTGTACGTTGGAAGTTTTAGTAGGCTAAACGAGTTCAGAGGCCAAGTGCTTGTGGTTCGTTTGAGAGGTTACCAGTGGGAGATGAGGACCAGCAAGAGCTTTCAGGGCTGGCACCTTTAGTGTAGGAGCAATCGCTGGACGTTCGCAATTTCGGTGTTGAGCTCTGGCCAGATTGAGCAGGAGAGGCTGTGTACGTTGGAAGTTTTAGTAGGCTAAACAAGTTCAGAGGCCAAGTGTTTGTGGTTCGTTTGAGAGGTTACCAGTGGGAGATGAGGACCAGCAAGAGCTTTCAGGGCTGGCACCTTTAGTGTAGGAGCAATCCCTGGACGTTCGCAATTTCGGTGTTGAGCTCTGGCCAGATTGAGCAGGAGAGGCTGTGTACGTTGGAAGTTTTAGTAGGCTAAACAAGTTCAGAGGCCAAGTGTTTGTGGTTCGTTTGAGAGGTTACCAGTGGGAGATGAGGACCAGCAAGAGCTTTCAGGGCTGGCACCTTTAGTGTAGAAGCAATCCCTGGACGTTCGCAATTTCGGTGTTGAGCTCTGGCCAGATTGAGCAGGAGAGGCAGTGTACGTTGGAAGTTTTAGTAGGCTAAACAAGTTCAGAGGCCAAGTGTTTGTGGTTCGTTTGAGAGGTTACCAGTGGGAGATGAGGACCAGCAAGAGCTTTCAGGGCTGGCACCTTTAGTGTAGGAGCAATCGCTGGACGTTCGCAATTTCGGTGTTGAGCTCTGGCCAGATTGAGCATGAGAGGCAGTGTACGTTGGAAGTTTTAGTAGGCTAAACAAGTTCAGAGGCCAAGTGTTTGTGGTTCGTTTGAGAGGTTACCAGTGGGAGATGAGGACCAGCAAGAGCTTTCAGGGCTGGCACCTTTAGTGTAGGAGCAATCGCTGGACGTTCGCAATTTCGGAGTTGAGCTCTGGCCAGATTGAGCAGGAGAGGCGGTGTACGTTGGAAGTTTTAGTAGGCTAAACAAGTTCAGAGGCCAAGTGTTTGTGGTTCGTTTGAGAGGTTACCAGTGGGAGATGAGGACCAGCAAGAGCTTTCAGGGCTGGCACCTTTAGTGTAGGAGCAATCGCTGGACGTTCGCAATTTCGCTGTTGAATTTTGGGCAGATTGAGCAGGAGAGGCTGTGTACGTTGGAAGTTTTAGTAGGCTAAACAAGTTCAGAGGCCAAGTGTTTGTGGTTCGTTTGAGAGGTTACCAGTGGGAGATGAGGACCAGCAAGAGCTTTCAGGGCTGGCACCTTTAGTGTAGGAGCAATCCCTGGACGTTCACAACATCGGTGTTGAATTTTGGGCAGATTGACCATGAGAGGCTGTGTACGTTGGAAGTTTTAGTAGGCTAAACAAGTTCAGAGGCCAAGTGTTTGTGGTTCGTTTGAGAGGTTACCAGTGGGAGATGAGGACCAGCAAGAGCTTTCAGGGCTGGCACCTTTAGTGTAGGAGCAATCGCTGGACGTTCGCAATTTCGGTGTTGAGCTCTGGCCAGATTGAGCAGGAGAGGCAGTGTACGTTGGAAGTTTTAGTAGGCTAAACAAGTTCAGAGGCCAAGTGTTTGTGGTTCGTTTGAGAGGTTACCAGTGGGAGATGAGGACCAGCAAGAGCTTTCAGGGCTGGCACCTTTAGTGTAGGAGCAATCGCTGGACGTTCGCAATTTCGGTGTTGAGCTCTGGCCAGATTGAGCAGGAGAGGCTGTGTACGTTGGAAGTTTTAGTAGGCTAAACAAGTTCAGAGGCCAAGTGTTTGTGGTTCGTTTGAGAGGTTACCAGTGGGAGATGAGGACCAGCAAGAGCTTTCAGGGCTGGCACCTTTAGTGTAGGAGCAATCGTTGGACGTTCGCAATTTCGGTGTTGAGCTCTGGCCAGATTGAGCAGGAGAGGCAGTGTACGTTGGAAGTTTTAGTAGGCTAAACAAGTTCAGAGCCCAAGTGTTTGTGGTTCGTTTGAGAGGTTACCAGTGGGAGATGAGGACCAGCAAGAGCTTTCAGGGCTGGCACCTTTAGTGTAGGAGCAATCCCTGGACGTTCACAACATCGGTGTTGAGTTTTGGACACATTGAGCAGGAGAGGCTGTGTACGTTGGAAGTTTTAGTAGGCTAAACAAGTTCAGAGGCCAAGTGTTTGTGGTTCGTTTGAGAGGTTACCAGTGGGAGATGAGGACAAGCAAGAGCTTTCAGGGCTGGCACCTTTAGTGTAGGAGCAATCGCTGGACGTTCGCAATTTCGGTGTTGAGCTCTGCCAGATTGAGCAGGAGAGGCTGTGTACGTTGGAAGTTTTAGTAGGCTAAACGAGTTCAGAGGCCAAGTGTTTGTGGTTCGTTTGAGAGGTTACCAGTGGGAGATGAGGACCAGCAAGAGCTTTCAGGGCTGGCACCATTAGTGTAGGAGCAATCGCTGGACGTTCGCAATTTCGCTGTTGAATTTTGGGCAGATTGAGCAGGAGAGGCTGTGTACGTTGGAAGTTTTACTAGGCTAAACAAGTTCAGAGGCCAAGTGTTTGTGGTTCGTTTGAGAGGTTACCAGTGGGAGATGAGGACCAGCAAGAGCTTTCAGGGCTGGCACCATTAGTGTAGGAGCAATCGCTGGACGTTCACAACATCGGTGTTGATCTCTGGCCAGATTGAGCAGGAGAGGCTGTGTAGGTTGGAAGTTTTAGTAGGCTAAACAAGTTCAGAGCCCAAGTGTTTGTGGTTCGTTTGAGAGGTTACCAGTGGGAGATGAGGACCAGCAAGAGCTTTCAGGGCTGGCACCTTTAGTGTAGGAGCAATCCCTGGACGTTCACAACATCGGTGTTGAGTTTTGGACACATTGAGCAGGAGAGGCTGTGTACGTTGGAAGTTTTAGTAGGCTAAACAAGTTCAGAGGCCAAGTGTTTGTGGTTCGTTTGAGAGGTTACCAGTGGGAGATGAGGACCAGCAAGAGCTTTCAGGGCTGGCACCTTTAGTGTAGGAGCAATCGCTGGACGTTCGCAATTTCGGTGTTGAGCTCTGGCCAGATTGAGCAGGAGAGGCTGTGTACGTTGGAAGTTTTAGTAGGCTAAACGAGTTCAGAGGCCAAGTGCTTGTGGTTCGTTTGAGAGGTTACCAGTGGGAGATGAGGACCAGCAAGAGCTTTCAGGGCTGGCACCTTTAGTGTAGGAGCAATCGCTGGACGTTCGCAATTTCGGTGTTGAGCTCTGGCCAGATTGAGCAGGAGAGGCTGTGTACGTTGGAAGTTTTAGTAGGCTAAACAAGTTCAGAGGCCAAGTGTTTGTGGTTCGTTTGAGAGGTTACCAGTGGGAGATGAGGACCAGCAAGAGCTTTCAGGGCTGGCACCTTTAGTGTAGGAGCAATCCCTGGACGTTCGCAATTTCGGTGTTGAGCTCTGGCCAGATTGAGCAGGAGAGGCTGTGTACGTTGGAAGTTTTAGTAGGCTAAACAAGTTCAGAGGCCAAGTGTTTGTGGTTCGTTTGAGAGGTTACCAGTGGGAGATGAGGACCAGCAAGAGCTTTCAGGGCTGGCACCTTTAGTGTAGAAGCAATCCCTGGACGTTCGCAATTTCGGTGTTGAGCTCTGGCCAGATTGAGCAGGAGAGGCAGTGTACGTTGGAAGTTTTAGTAGGCTAAACAAGTTCAGAGGCCAAGTGTTTGTGGTTCGTTTGAGAGGTTACCAGTGGGAGATGAGGACCAGCAAGAGCTTTCAGGGCTGGCACCTTTAGTGTAGGAGCAATCGCTGGACGTTCGCAATTTCGGTGTTGAGCTCTGGCCAGATTGAGCATGAGAGGCAGTGTACGTTGGAAGTTTTAGTAGGCTAAACAAGTTCAGAGGCCAAGTGTTTGTGGTTCGTTTGTGAGGTTACCAGTGGGAGATGAGGACCAGCAAGAGCTTTCAGGGCTGGCACCTTTAGTGTAGGAGCAATCGCTGGACGTTCGCAATTTCGGAGTTGAGCTCTGGCCAGATTGAGCAGGAGAGGCGGTGTACGTTGGAAGTTTTAGTAGGCTAAACAAGTTCAGAGGCCAAGTGTTTGTGGTTCGTTTGAGAGGTTACCAGTGGGAGATGAGGACCAGCAAGAGCTTTCAGGGCTGGCACCTTTAGTGTAGGAGCAATCGCTGGACGTTCGCAATTTCGCTGTTGAATTTTGGGCAGATTGAGCAGGAGAGGCTGTGTACGTTGGAAGTTTTAGTAGGCTAAACAAGTTCAGAGCCAAGTGTTTGTGGTTCGTTTGAGAGGTTACCAGTGGGAGATGAGGACCAGCAAGAGCTTTCAGGGCTGGCACCTTTAGTGTAGGAGCAATCCCTGGACGTTCACAACATCGGTGTTGAATTTTGGGCAGATTGACCATGAGAGGCTGTGTACGTTGGAAGTTTTAGTAGGCTAAACAAGTTCAGAGGCCAAGTGTTTGTGGTTCGTTTGAGAGGTTACCAGTGGGAGATGAGGACCAGCAAGAGCTTTCAGGGCTGGCACCTTTAGTGTAGGAGCAATCGCTGGACGTTCGCAATTTCGGTGTTGAGCTCTGGCCAGATTGAGCAGGAGAGGCAGTGTACGTTGGAAGTTTTAGTAGGCTAAACAAGTTCAGAGGCCAAGTGTTTGTGGTTCGTTTGAGAGGTTACCAGTGGGAGATGAGGACCAGCAAGAGCTTTCAGGGCTGGCACCTTTAGTGTAGGAGCAATCGCTGGACGTTCGCAATTTCGGTGTTGAGCTCTGGCCAGATTGAGCAGGAGAGGCTGTGTACGTTGGAAGTTTTAGTAGGCTAAACAAGTTCAGAGGCCAAGTGTTTGTGGTTCGTTTGAGAGGTTACCAGTGGGAGATGAGGACCAGCAAGAGCTTTCAGGGCTGGCACCTTTAGTGTAGGAGCAATCCCTGGACGTTCGCAATTTCGGAGTTGAGCTCTGGCCAGATTGAGCAGGAGAGGCTGTTTACGTTGGAAGTTTTAGTAGGCTAAACAAGTTCAGAGGCCAAGTGTTTGTGGTTCGTTTGAGAGGTTACCAGTGGGAGATGAGGACCAGCAAGAGCTTTCAGGGCTGGCACCTTTAGTGTAGGAGCAATCCCTGGATGTTCGCAATTTCGCTGTTGAATTTTGGGCAGATTGAGCAGGAGAGGCTGTGTACGTTGGAAGTTTTAGTAGGCTAAACAAGTTCAGAGGCCAAGTGTTTGTGGTTCGTTTGAGAGGTTACCAGTGGGAGATGAGGACCAGCAAGAGCTTTCAGGGCTGGCACCTTTAGTGTAGGAGCAATCCCTGGACGTTCACAACATAGGTGTTGAATTTTGGGCAGATTGAGCAGGAGAGGCAGTGTACGTTGGAAGTTTTAGTAGGCTAAACAAGTTCAGAGGCCAAGTGTTTGTGGTTCGTTTGAGAGGTTACCAGTGGGAGATGAGGACCAGCAAGAGCTTTCAGGGCTGGCACCTTTAGTGTAGGAGCAATCGCTGGACGTTCGCAATTTCGGTGTTGAGCTCTGGCCAGATTGAGCAGGAGAGGCAGTGTACGTTGGAAGTTTTAGTAGGCTAAACAAGTTCAGAGGCCAAGTGTTTGTGGTTCGTTTGAGAGGTTACCAGTGGGAGATGAGGACCAGCAAGAGCTTTCAGGGCTGGCACCTTTAGTGTAGGAGCAATCTCTGGACGTTCGCAATTTCGGTGTTGAGCTGTGGCCAGATTGAGCAGGAGAGGCTGTGTACGTTGGAAGTTTTAGTAGGCTAAACAAGTTCAGAGGCCAAGTGTTTGTGGTTCGTTTGAGAGGTTACCAGTGGGAGATGAGGACCAGCAAGAGCTTTCAGGGCTGGCACCTTTAGTGTAGGAGCAATCGCTGGACGTTCGCAATTTCGGTGTTGAGCTCTGGCCAGATTGAGCAGGAGAGGCTGTGTACGTTGGAAGTTTTAGTAGGCTAAACAAGTTCAGAGGCCAAGTGTTTGTGGTTCGTTTGAGAGGTTACCAGTGGGAGATGAGGACCAGCAAGAGCTTTCAGGGCTGGCACCTTTAGTGTAGGAGCAATCGCTGGACGTTCGCAATTTCGGTGTTGAGCTCTGGCCAGATTGAGCAGGAGAGGCTGTGTACGTTGGAAGTTTTAGTAGGCTAAACGAGTTCAGAGGCCAAGTGCTTGTGGTTCGTTTGAGAGGTTACCAGTGGGAGATGAGGACCAGCAAGAGCTTTCAGGGCTGGCGCCTTTAGTGTAGGAGCAATCGCTGGACGTTCGCAATTTCGGTGTTGAGCTCTGGCCAGATTGAGCAGGAGAGGCTGTGTACGTTGGAAGTTTTAGTAGGCTAAACAAGTTCAGAGGCCAAGTGTTTGTGGTTCGTTTGAGAGGTTACCAGTGGGAGATGAGGACCAGCAAGAGCTTTCAGGGCTGGCACCTTTAGTGTAGAAGCAATCCCTGGACGTTCGCAATTTCGGTGTTGAGCTCTGGCCAGATTGAGCATGAGAGGCAGTGTACGTTGGAAGTTTTAGTAGGCTAAACAAGTTCAGAGGCCAAGTGTTTGTGGTTCGTTTGAGAGGTTACCAGTGGGAGATGAGGACCAGCAAGAGCTTTCAGGGCTGGCACCTTTAGTGTAGGAGCAATCGCTGGACGTTCGCAATTTCGGTGTTGAGCTCTGGCCAGATTGAGCAGGAGAGGCGGTGTACGTTGGAAGTTTTAGTAGGCTAAACAAGTTCAGAGGCCAAGTGTTTGTGGTTCGTTTGAGAGGTTACCAGTGGGAGATGAGGACCAGCAAGAGCTTTCAGGGCTGGCACCTTTAGTGTAGGAGCAATCCCTGGACGTTCGCAATTTCGGTGTTGAATTTTGGGCAGATTGAGCAGGAGAGGCTGTGTACGTTGGAAGTTTTAGTAGGCTAAACAAGTTCAGAGGCCAGGTGTTTGTGGTTCGTTTGAGAGGTTACCAGTGGGAGATGAGGACCAGCAAGAGCTTTCAGGGCTGGCACCATTAGTGTAGGAGCAATCGCTGGACGTTCACAACATAGGTGTTGAATTTTGGGCAGATTGAGCAGGAGAGGCAGTGTACGTTGGAAGTTTTAGTAGGCTAAACAAGTTCAGAGGCCAAGTGTTTGTGGTTCGTTTGAGAGGTTACCAGTGGGAGATGAGGACCAGCAAGAGCTTTCAGGGCTGGCACCATTAGTGTAGGAGCAATCGCTGGACGTTCGCAATTTCGCTGTTCAATTTTGGGCAGATTGAGCAGGAGAGGCTGTGTACGTTGGAAGTTTTAGTAGGCTAAACAAGTTCAGAGCCAAGTGTTTGTGGTTCATTTGAGAGGTTACCAGTGGGAGATGAGGACCAGCAAGAGCTTTCAGGGCTGGCACCTTTAGTATAGGAGCAATCGCTGGACGTTCACAATTTCGGTGTTGAGCTCTGGCCAGATTGAGCAGGAGAGGCAGTGTACGTTGGAAGTTTTAGTAGGCTAAACAAGTTCAGAGGCCAAGTGTTTGTGGTTCGTTTGAGAGGTTACCAGTGGGAGATGAGGACCAGCAAGAGCTTTCAGGGCTGGCACCTTTAGTATAGGAGCAATCGCTGGACGTTCACAATTTCGGTGTTGAGCTCTGGCCAGATTGAGCAGGAGAGGCAGTGTACGTTGGAAGTTTTAGTAGGCTAAACAAGTTCAGAGGCCAAGTGTTTGTGGTTCATTTGAGAGGTTACCAGTGGGAGATGAGGACCAGCAAGAGCTTTCAGGGCTGGCACCTTTAGTGTAGGAGCAATCGCTGGACGTTCGCAATTTCGGTGTTGAGCTCTGGCCAGATTGAGCAGGAGAGGCAGTGTACGTTGGAAGTTTTAGTAGGCTAAACAAGTTCAGAGCCCAAGTGTTTGTGGTTCGTTTGAGAGGTTACCAGTGGGAGATGAGGACCAGCAAGAGCTTTCAGGGCTGGCACCTTTAGTGTAGGAGCAATCCCTGGACGTTCACAACATCGGTGTTGAGTTTTGGACACATTGAGCAGGAGAGGCTGTGTACGTTGGAAGTTTTAGTAGGCTAAACAAGTTCAGAGGCCAAGTGTTTGTGGTTCGTTTGAGAGGTTACCAGTGGGAGATGAGGACAAGCAAGAGCTTTCAGGGCTGGCACCTTTAGTGTAGGAGCAATCGCTGGACGTTCGCAATTTCGGTGTTGAGCTCTGGCCAGATTGAGCAGGAGAGGCTGTGTACGTTGGAAGTTTTAGTAGGCTAAACGAGTTCAGAGGCCAAGTGTTTGTGGTTCGTTTGAGAGGTTACCAGTGGGAGATGAGGACCAGCAAGAGCTTTCAGGGCTGGCACCTTTAGTGTAGGAGCAATCGCTGGACGTTCGCAATTTCGGTGTTGAGCTCTGGCCAGATTGAGCAGGAGAGGCTGTGTACGTTGGAAGTTTTAGTAGGCTAAACAAGTTCAGAGGCCAAGTGTTTGTGGTTCGTTTGAGAGGTTACCAGTGGGAGATGAGGACCAGCAAGAGCTTTCAGGGCTGGCACCATTAGTGTAGGAGCAATCGCTGGACGTTCGCAATTTCGCTGTTGAATTTTGGGCAGATTGAGCAGGAGAGGCTGTGTACGTTGGAAGTTTTAGTAGGCTAAACAAGTTCAGAGGCCAAGTGTTTGTGGTTCGTTTGAGAGGTTACCAGTGGGAGATGAGGACCAGCAAGAGCTTTCAGGGCTGGCACCATTAGTGTAGGAGCAATCGCTGGACGTTCACAACATCGGTGTTGATCTCTGGCCAGATTGAGCAGGAGAGGCTGTGTAGGTTGGAAGTTTTAGTAGGCTAAACAAGTTCAGAGGCCAAGTGTTTGTGGTTCGTTTGAGAGGTTACCAGTGGGAGATGAGGACCAGCAAGAGCTTTCAGGGCTGGCACCTTTAGTGTAGGAGCAATCCCTGGACGTTCACAACATCGGTGTTGAGTTTTGGACACATTGAGCAGGAGAGGCTGTGTACGTTGGAAGTTTTAGTAGGCTAAACAAGTTCAGAGGCCAAGTGTTTGTGGTTCGTTTGAGAGGTTACCAGTGGGAGATGAGGACCAGCAAGAGCTTTCAGGGCTGGCACCTTTAGTGTAGGAGCAATCGCTGGACGTTCGCAATTTCGGTGTTGAGCTCTGGCCAGATTGAGCAGGAGAGGCTGTGTACGTTGGAAGTTTTAGTAGGCTAAACGAGTTCAGAGGCCAAGTGCTTGTGGTTCGTTTGAGAGGTTACCAGTGGGAGATGAGGACCAGCAAGAGCTTTCAGGGCTGGCACCTTTAGTGTAGGAGCAATCGCTGGACGTTCGCAATTTCGGTGTTGAGCTCTGGCCAGATTGAGCAGGAGAGGCTGTGTACGTTGGAAGTTTTAGTAGGCTAAACAAGTTCAGAGGCCAAGTGTTTGTGGTTCGTTTGAGAGGTTACCAGTGGGAGATGAGGACCAGCAAGAGCTTTCAGGGCTGGCACCTTTAGTGTAGGAGCAATCCCTGGACGTTCGCAATTTCGGTGTTGAGCTCTGGCCAGATTGAGCAGGAGAGGCTGTGTACGTTGGAAGTTTTAGTAGGCTAAACAAGTTCAGAGGCCAAGTGTTTGTGGTTCGTTTGAGAGGTTACCAGTGGGAGATGAGGACCAGCAAGAGCTTTCAGGGCTGGCACCTTTAGTGTAGAAGCAATCCCTGGACGTTCGCAATTTC
Source organism: Gavia stellata (assembly GCF_030936135.1). NCBI lineage: Eukaryota > Metazoa > Chordata > Aves > Gaviiformes > Gaviidae > Gavia > Gavia stellata. Next base: position 7,554 of record NW_026777291.1, on the reverse strand, counting down.
GGTGTTGAGCTCTGGCCAGATTGAGCAGGAGAGGCAGTGTACGTTGGAAGTTTTAGTAGGCTAAACAAGTTCAGAGGCCAAGTGTTTGTGGTTCGTTTGAGAGGTTACCAGTGGGAGATGAGGACCAGCAAGAGCTTTCAGGGCTGGCACCTTTAGTGTAGGAGCAATCGCTGGACGTTCGCAATTTCGGAGTTGAGCTCTGGCCAGATTGAGCAGGAGAGGCGGTGTACGTTGGAAGTTTTAGTAGGCTAAACAAGTTCAGAGGCCAAGTGTTTGTGGTTCGTTTGAGAGGTTACCAGTGGGAGATGAGGACCAGCAAGAGCTTTCAGGGCTGGCACCTTTAGTGTAGGAGCAATCCCTGGACGTTCGCAATTTCGCTGTTGAATTTTGGGCAGATTGAGCAGGAGAGGCTGTGTACGTTGGAAGTTTTAGTAGGCTAAACAAGTTCAGAGGCCAGGTGTTTGTGGTTCGTTTGAGAGGTTACCAGTGGGAGATGAGGACCAGCAAGAGCTTTCAGGGCTGGCACCTTTAGTGTAGGAGCAATCCCTGGACGTTCACAACATAGGTGTTGAATTTTGGGCAGATTGAGCATGAGAGGCAGTGTACGTTGGAAGTTTTAGTAGGCTAAACAAGTTCAGAGGCCAGGTGTTTGTGGTTCGTTTGAGAGGTTACCAGTGGGAGATGAGGACCAGCAAGAGCTTTCAGGGCTGGCACCATTAGTGTAGGAGCAATCGCTGGACGTTCACAACATAGGTGTTGAATTTTGGGCAGATTGAGCAGGAGAGGCAGTGTACGTTGGAAGTTTTAGTAGGCTAAACAAGTTCAGAGGCCAAGTGTTTGTGGTTCGTTTGAGAGGTTACCAGTGGGAGATGAGGACCAGCAAGCGCTTTCAGGGCTGGCACCTTTAGTGTAGGAGCAATCGCTGGACGTTCGCAATTTCGGTGTTGAGCTCTGGCCAGATTGAGCAGGAGAGGCAGTGTACGTTGGAAGTTTTAGTAGGCTAAACAAGTTCAGAGGCCAAGTGTTTGTGGTTCGTTTGAGAGGTTACCAGTGGGAGATGAGGACCAGCAAGAGCTTTCAGGGCTGGCACCTTTAGTGTAGGAGCAATCGCTGGACGTTCGCAATTTCGGTGTTGAGCTCTGGCCAGATTGAGCAGGAGAGGCTGTGTACGTTGGAAGTTTTAGTAGGCTAAACAAGTTCAGAGGCCAAGTGTTTGTGGTTCGTTTGAGAGGTTACCAGTGGGAGATGAGGACCAGCAAGAGCTTTCAGTGCTGGCACCTTTAGTGTAGGAGCAATCGCTGGACGTTCGCAATTTCGGTGTTGAGCTCTGGGCAGATTGAGCAGGAGAGGCTGTGTACGTTGGAAGTTTTAGTAGGCTAAACGAGTTCAGAGGCCAAGTGTTTGTGGTTCGTTTGAGAGGTTACCAGTGGGAGATGAGGACCAGCAAGAGCTTTCAGGGCTGGCACCTTTAGTGTAGGAGCAATCGCTGGACGTTCGCAATTTCGGTGTTGAGCTCTGGCCAGATTGAGCAGGAGAGGCTGTGTACGTTGGAAGTTTTAGTAGGCTAAACAAGTTCAGAGGCCAGGTGTTTGTGGTTCGTTTGAGAGGTTACCAGTGGGAGATGAGGACCAGCAAGAGCTTTCAGGGCTGGCACCTTTAGTGTAGGAGCAATCCCTGGACGTTCGCAATTTCGCTGTTGAATTTTGGGCAGATTGAGCAGGAGAGGCTGTGTACGTTGGAAGTTTTAGTAGGCTAAACAAGTTCAGAGCCAAGTGTTTGTGGTTCGTTTGAGAGGTTACCAGTGGGAGATGAGGACCAGCAAGCGCTTTCAGGGCTGGCACCTTTAGTGTAGGAGCAATCCCTGGACGTTCACAACATCGGTGTTGAATTTTGGGCAGATTGAGCAGGAGAGGCTGTGTACGTTGGAAGTTTTAGTAGGCTAAACAAGTTCAGAGGCCAAGTGTTTGTGGTTCGTTTGAGAGGTTACCAGTGGGAGATGAGGACCAGCAAGAGCTTTCAGGGCTGGCACCTTTAGTGTAGGAGCAATCGCTGGACGTTCGCAATTTCGGTGTTGAGCTCTGGCCAGATTGAGCAGGAGAGGCTGTGTACGTTGGAAGTTTTAGTAGGCTAAACAAGTTCAGAGGCCAAGTGTTTGTGGTTCGTTTGAGAGGTTACCAGTGGGAGATGAGGACCAGCAAGAGCTTTCAGGGCTGGCACCTTTAGTGTAGGAGCAATCCCTGGACGTTCGCAATTTCGGAGTTGAGCTCTGGCCAGATTGAGCAGGAGAGGCTGTTTACGTTGGAAGTTTTAGTAGGCTAAACAAGTTCAGAGGCCAAGTGTTTGTGGTTCGTTTGAGAGGTTACCAGTGGGAGATGAGGACCAGCAAGAGCTTTCAGGGCTGGCACCTTTAGTGTAGGAGCAATCCCTGGATGTTCGCAATTTCGCTGTTGAATTTTGGGCAGATTGAGCAGGAAAGGCTGTGTACGTTGGAAGTTTTAGTAGGCTAAACAAGTTCAGAGGCCAAGTGTTTGTGGTTCGTTTGAGAGGTTACCAGTGGGAGATGAGGACCAGCAAGAGCTTTCAGGGCTGGCACCTTTAGTGTAGGAGCAATCCCTGGACGTTCACAACATAGGTGTTGAATTTTGGGCAGATTGAGCAGGAGAGGCAGTGTACGTTGGAAGTTTTAGTAGGCTAAACAAGTTCAGAGGCCAAGTGTTTGTGGTTCGTTTGAGAGGTTACCAGTGGGAGATGAGGACCAGCAAGAGCTTTCAGGGCTGGCACCTTTAGTGTAGGAGCAATCGCTGGACGTTCCCAATTTCGGTGTTGAGCTCTGGCCAGATTGAGCAGGAGAGGCAGTGTACGTTGGAAGTTTTAGTAGGCTAAACAAGTTCAGAGGCCAAGTGTTTGTGGTTCGTTTGAGAGGTTACCAGTGGGAGATGAGGACCAGCAAGAGCTTTCAGGGCTGGCACCTTTAGTGTAGGAGCAATCGCTGGATGTTCGCAATTTCGGTGTTGAGCTGTGGCCAGATTCAGCAGGAGAGGCTGTGTACGTTGGAAGTTTTAGTAGGCTAAACAAGTTCAGAGGCCAAGTGTTTGTGGTTCGTTTGAGAGGTTACCAGTGGGAGATGAGGACCAGCAAGAGCTTTCAGGTCTGGCACCTTTAGTGTAGGAGCAATCGCTGGACGTTCGCAATTTCGGTGTTGAGCTCTGGCCAGATTGAGCAGGAGAGGCTGTGTACGTTGGAAGTTTTAGTAGGCTAAACAAGTTCAGAGGCCAAGTGCTTGTGGTTCGTTTGAGAGGTTACCAGTGGGAGATGAGGACCAGCAAGAGCTTTCAGGGCTGGCGCCTTTAGTGTAGGAGCAATCGCTGGACGTTCGCAATTTCGGTGTTGAGCTCTGGCCAGATTGAGCAGGAGAGGCTGTGTACGTTGGAAGTTTTAGTAGGCTAAACAAGTTCAGAGCCCAAGTGTTTGTGGTTCGTTTGAGAGGTTACCAGTGGGAGATGAGGACCAGCAAGAGCTTTCAGGGCTGGCACCTTTAGTGTAGGAGCAATCGCTGGACGTTCGCAATTTCGGTGTTGAGCTCTGGCCAGATTGAGCATGAGAGGCAGTGTACGTTGGAAGTTTTAGTAGGCTAAACAAGTTCAGAGGCCAAGTGTTTGTGGTTCGTTTGAGAGGTTACCAGTGGGAGATGAGGACCAGCAAGAGCTTTCAGGGCTGGCACCTTTAGTGTAGGAGCAATCGCTGGACGTTCGCAATTTCGGAGTTGAGCTCTGGCCAGATTGAGCAGGAGAGGCGGTGTACGTTGGAAGTTTTAGTAGGCTAAACAAGTTCAGAGGCCAAGTGTTTGTGGTTCGTTTGAGAGGTTACCAGTGGGAGATGAGGACCAGCAAGAGCTTTCAGGGCTGGCACCTTTAGTGTAGGAGCAATCCCTGGACGTTCGCAATTTCGGTGTTGAATTTTGGGCAGATTGAGCAGGAGAGGCTGTGTACGTTGGAAGTTTTAGTAGGCTAAACAAGTTCAGAGGCCAAGTGTTTGTGGTTCGTTTGAGAGGTTACCAGTGGGAGATGAGGACCAGCAAGAGCTTTCAGGGCTGGCACCATTAGTGTAGGAGCAATCGCTGGACGTTCGCAATTTCGCTGTTGAATTTTGGGCAGATTGAGCAGGAGAGGCTGTGTACGTTGGAAGTTTTAGTAGGCTAAACAAGTTCAGAGCCAAGTGTTTGTGGTTCGTTTGAGAGGTTACCAGTGGGAGATGAGGACCAGCAAGAGCTTTCAGGGCTGGCACCTTTAGTGTAGGAGCAATCGCTGGACGTTCGCAATTTCGGTGTTGAGCTCTGGCCAGATTGAGCAGGAGAGGCTGTGTACGTTGGAAGTTTTAGTAGGCTAAACAAGTTCAGAGGCCAAGTGTTTGTGGTTCGTTTGAGAGGTTACCAGTGGGAGATGAGGACCAGCAAGCGCTTTCAGGGCTGGCACCTTTAGTGTAGGAGCAATCCCTGGACGTTCACAACATCGGTGTTGAATTTTGGGCAGATTGAGCAGGAGAGGCTGTGTACGTTGGAAGTTTTAGTAGGCTAAACAAGTTCAGAGGCCAAGTGTTTGTGCTTCGTTTGAGAGGTTACCAGTGGGAGATGAGGACCAGCAAGAGCTTTCAGGGCTGGCACCTTTAGTGTAGGAGCAATCGCTGGACGTTCGCAATTTCGGTGTTGAGCTCTGGCCAGATTGAGCAGGAGAGGCAGTGTACGTTGGAAGTTTTAGTAGGCTAAACAAGTTCAGAGCCCAAGTGTTTGTGGTTCGTTTGAGAGGTTACCAGTGGGAGATGAGGACCAGCAAGAGCTTTCAGGGCTGGCACCTTTAGTGTAGGAGCAATCCCTGGACGTTCACAACATCGGTGTTGAGTTTTGGACACATTGAGCAGGAGAGGCTGTGTACGTTGGAAGTTTTAGTAGGCTAAACAAGTTCAGAGGCCAAGTGTTTGTGGTTCGTTTGAGAGGTTACCAGTGGGAGATGAGGACAAGCAAGAGCTTTCAGGGCTGGCACCTTTAGTGTAGGAGCAATCGCTGGACGTTCGCAATTTCGGTGTTGAGCTCTGGCCAGATTGAGCAGGAGAGGCTGTGTACGTTGGAAGTTTTAGTAGGCTAAACGAGTTCAGAGGCCAAGTGTTTGTGGTTCGTTTGAGAGGTTACCAGTGGGAGATGAGGACCAGCAAGAGCTTTCAGGGCTGGCACCATTAGTGTAGGAGCAATCGCTGGACGTTCGCAATTTCGCTGTTGAATTTTGGGCAGATTGAGCAGGAGAGGCTGTGTACGTTGGAAGTTTTACTAGGCTAAACAAGTTCAGAGGCCAAGTGTTTGTGGTTCGTTTGAGAGGTTACCAGTGGGAGATGAGGACCAGCAAGAGCTTTCAGGGCTGGCACCATTAGTGTAGGAGCAATCGCTGGACGTTCACAACATCGGTGTTGATCTCTGGCCAGATTGAGCAGGAGAGGCTGTGTAGGTTGGAAGTTTTAGTAGGCTAAACAAGTTCAGAGCCCAAGTGTTTGTGGTTCGTTTGAGAGGTTACCAGTGGGAGATGAGGACCAGCAAGAGCTTTCAGGGCTGGCACCTTTAGTGTAGGAGCAATCCCTGGACGTTCACAACATCGGTGTTGAGTTTTGGACACATTGAGCAGGAGAGGCTGTGTACGTTGGAAGTTTTAGTAGGCTAAACAAGTTCAGAGGCCAAGTGTTTGTGGTTCGTTTGAGAGGTTACCAGTGGGAGATGAGGACCAGCAAGAGCTTTCAGGGCTGGCACCTTTAGTGTAGGAGCAATCGCTGGACGTTCGCAATTTCGGTGTTGAGCTCTGGCCAGATTGAGCAGGAGAGGCTGTGTACGTTGGAAGTTTTAGTAGGCTAAACGAGTTCAGAGGCCAAGTGCTTGTGGTTCGTTTGAGAGGTTACCAGTGGGAGATGAGGACCAGCAAGAGCTTTCAGGGCTGGCACCTTTAGTGTAGGAGCAATCGCTGGACGTTCGCAATTTCGGTGTTGAGCTCTGGCCAGATTGAGCAGGAGAGGCTGTGTACGTTGGAAGTTTTAGTAGGCTAAACAAGTTCAGAGGCCAAGTGTTTGTGGTTCGTTTGAGAGGTTACCAGTGGGAGATGAGGACCAGCAAGAGCTTTCAGGGCTGGCACCTTTAGTGTAGGAGCAATCCCTGGACGTTCGCAATTTCGGTGTTGAGCTCTGGCCAGATTGAGCAGGAGAGGCTGTGTACGTTGGAAGTTTTAGTAGGCTAAACAAGTTCAGAGGCCAAGTGTTTGTGGTTCGTTTGAGAGGTTACCAGTGGGAGATGAGGACCAGCAAGAGCTTTCAGGGCTGGCACCTTTAGTGTAGAAGCAATCCCTGGACGTTCGCAATTTCGGTGTTGAGCTCTGGCCAGATTGAGCAGGAGAGGCAGTGTACGTTGGAAGTTTTAGTAGGCTAAACAAGTTCAGAGGCCAAGTGTTTGTGGTTCGTTTGAGAGGTTACCAGTGGGAGATGAGGACCAGCAAGAGCTTTCAGGGCTGGCACCTTTAGTGTAGGAGCAATCGCTGGACGTTCGCAATTTCGGTGTTGAGCTCTGGCCAGATTGAGCATGAGAGGCAGTGTACGTTGGAAGTTTTAGTAGGCTAAACAAGTTCAGAGGCCAAGTGTTTGTGGTTCGTTTGAGAGGTTACCAGTGGGAGATGAGGACCAGCAAGAGCTTTCAGGGCTGGCACCTTTAGTGTAGGAGCAATCGCTGGACGTTCGCAATTTCGGAGTTGAGCTCTGGCCAGATTGAGCAGGAGAGGCGGTGTACGTTGGAAGTTTTAGTAGGCTAAACAAGTTCAGAGGCCAAGTGTTTGTGGTTCGTTTGAGAGGTTACCAGTGGGAGATGAGGACCAGCAAGAGCTTTCAGGGCTGGCACCTTTAGTGTAGGAGCAATCGCTGGACGTTCGCAATTTCGCTGTTGAATTTTGGGCAGATTGAGCAGGAGAGGCTGTGTACGTTGGAAGTTTTAGTAGGCTAAACAAGTTCAGAGGCCAAGTGTTTGTGGTTCGTTTGAGAGGTTACCAGTGGGAGATGAGGACCAGCAAGAGCTTTCAGGGCTGGCACCTTTAGTGTAGGAGCAATCGCTGGACGTTCGCAATTTCGGAGTTGAGCTCTGGCCAGATTGAGCAGGAGAGGCGGTGTACGTTGGAAGTTTTAGTAGGCTAAACAAGTTCAGAGCCAAGTGTTTGTGGTTCGTTTGAGAGGTTACCAGTGGGAGATGAGGACCAGCAAGAGCTTTCAGGGCTGGCACCTTTAGTGTAGGAGCAATCCCTGGACGTTCACAACATCGGTGTTGAATTTTGGGCAGATTGACCATGAGAGGCTGTGTACGTTGGAAGTTTTAGTAGGCTAAACAAGTTCAGAGGCCAAGTGTTTGTGGTTCGTTTGAGAGGTTACCAGTGGGAGATGAGGACCAGCAAGAGCTTTCAGGGCTGGCACCTTTAGTGTAGGAGCAATCGCTGGACGTTCGCAATTTCGGTGTTGAGCTCTGGCCAGATTGAGCAGGAGAGGCAA
>NW_026777290.1:0-44214 GCF_030936135.1 Gavia stellata | reverse complement strand
TGAAACGAACCACAGACACTTGCGCTCTGAACTTGTTTAGGCCACTAAAACTTCCAACGTACACTCCCTCTCCTGCTCAATCTGGCCAGAGCTCAACACCGAAATTGCGAACGTCCAGCGATTGCTCCTACACTAAAGGTGCCAGCCCTGAAAGCTCTTGCTGGTCCTCATCTCCCACTGGTAACCTCTCAAACGAACCACAAACACTTGGGCTCTGAACTTGTTTAGCCTACTAAAACTTCCAACGTACACAGCCTCTCCTGTTCAATCTGGCCAGAGCTCAACACCGAAATTGCGAACGTCCGGCGATTGCTCCTACACTAAAGGTGCCAGCCCTGAAAGCTCTTGCTGGTCCTCATCTCCCACTGGTAGCCTCTCAAACGAACCACAAACATTTGGGCTCTGAACTTGTTTAGCCTACGAAAACTGCCAACGTACACAGCCTCTCCTGCTCAATCTGCCCAAAATTCAACACCGAAATTGTGAACGTCCAGGGATTGCTCCTACACTAAAGGTGCCAGCCCTGAAAGCTCTTGCTGGTCCTCATCTCCCACTGGTAACCTCTCAAACGAACCACAAACACTTGGGCTCTGAACTTGTTTAGCCTACTAAAACTTCCAACGTACACAGCCTCTCCTGCTCAATCTGGCCAGAGCTCAACACCAAAATTGCGAACGTCCAGCGAATGCTCCTACACTAAAGGTGCCAGCCCTGAAAGCTCTTGCTGGTCCTCATCTCCCACTGGTAACCTCTCAAACGAACCACAAACACTTGGGCTCTGAACTTGCTTAGCCTACGAAAACTTCCAACGTACACTCCCTCTCCTGCTCAATCTGGCCAGAGCTCAACACCGAAATTGCGAACGTCCAGCGATTGCTCCTACACTAAAGGTGCCAGCCCTGAAAGCTCTTGCTGGTCCTCATCTCCCACTGGTAACCTCTCAAACGAACCACAAACACTTGGCCTCTGAACTTGTTTAGCCTACTAAAACTTCCAACATACACTCCCTCTCCTGCTCAATCTGGCCAGAGCTCAACACCGAAATTGCAAACGTTCCAGCGATTGCTCCTACACTAAAGGTGCCAGCCCTGAAAGCTCTTGCTGGTCCTCATCTCCCACTGGTAACCTCTCAAACGAACCACAAACACTTGGGCTCTGAACTTGTTTAGCCTACTAAAACTTCCAACGTACACAGCCTCTCCTGCTCAATCTGGCCAGAGCTCAACACCGAAATTGCGAACGTCCAGCGATTGCTCCTACACTAAAGGTGCCAGCCCTGAAAGCTCTTGCTGGTCCTCATCTCCCACTGGTAACCTCTCAAACGAACCACAAACACTTGGGCTCTGAACTTGTTTAGCCTACTAAAACTTCCAACGTACACTCCCCTCTCCTGCTCAATCTGGGCAGAGCTCAACACCGAAATTGCGAACGTCCAGCGATTGCTCCTACACTAAAGGTGCCAGCCCTGAAAGCTCTTGCTGCTCCTCATCTCCCACTGGTAACCTCTCAAACGAACCACAAACACTTGGGCTCTGAACTTGTTTAGCCTACTAAAACTTCCAACGTACACTGCCTCTCCTGCTCAATCTGGCCAGAGCTCAACACCGAAATTGCGAATGTCCAGCGAATGCTCCTACACTAAAGGTGCCAGCCCTGAAAGCTCTTGCTGGTCCTCATCTCCCACTGGTAACCTCTCAAACGAACCACAATCACTTGGGCTCTGAACTTGTTTAGCCTACTAAAACTTCCAACGTACACAGTCACTCCTGCTCAATCTGGCCAGAGCTCAACACCGAAATTGCGAACGTCCAGGGATTGCTCCTACACTAAAGGTGCCAGCCCTGAAAGCTCTTGCTGGCCCTCATCTCCCACTGGTAACCTCTCAAACGAACCACAATCACTTGGGCTCTGAACTTGTTTAGCCTACTAAAACTTCCAACGTACACAGCCTCTCCTGCTCAATCTGGCCAAAATTCAACACCGGAATTGCGACCGTCCAGGGATTACTCCTACACTAAAGGTGCCAGCCCTGAAAGCTCTTGCTGGTCCTCATCTCCCGCTGGTAACCTCTCAAACGAACCACAAACACTTGGGCTCTGAACTTGTTTAGCCTACTAAAAACTTCCAACGTACACTCCCTCTCCTGCTCAATCTGGCCAGAGCTCAACACCGAAATTGCGAACGTCCAGCGATTGCTCCTACACTAAAGGTGCCAGCCCTGAAAGCTCTTGCTGGTCCTCATCTCCCACTGGTAACCTCTCAAACGAACCACAAACACTTGGGCTCTGAACTTGTTTAGCCTACTAAAAACTTCCAACGTACACTCCCTCTCCTACTCAATCTGGCCAGAGCTCAACACCGAAATTGCGAACGTCCAGCGATTGCTCCTACACTAAAGGTGCCAGCCCTGAAAGCTCTTGCTGGTCCTCATCTCCCACTGGTAACCTCTCAAATGAACCACAAACACTTGGGCTCTGAACTTGTTTAGCCTACGAAAACTTCCAACGTACACAGCCTCTCCTGCTCAATCTGCCCAAAATTCAACACCGAAATTGCGAACGTCCAGCGATTGCTCCTACACTAAAGGTGCCAGCCCTGAAAGCTCTTGCTGGTCCTCATCTCCCACTGGTAACCTCTCAAACGAACCACAAACACTTGGGCTCTGAACTTGTTTAGCCTACTAAAACTTCCAACGTACACAGCCTCTCCTGCTCAATCTGGCCAGAGCTCAACACCAAAATTGCGAACGTCCGGCGATTGCTCCTACACTAAAGGTGCCAGCCCTGAAAGCTCTTGCTGGTCCTCATCTCCCACTGGTAGCCTCTCAAACGAACCACAAACACTTGGGCTCTGAACGTGTTTAGCCTACTAAAACTTCCAACGTACACTGCCTCTCCTGCTCAATCTGGCCAGAGCTCAACACCGAAATTGCGAACGTCCAGCGATTGCTCCTACACTAAACGTGCCAGCCCTGAAAGCTCTTGCTGGTCCTCATCTCCCACTGGTAGCCTCTCAAACGAACCACAAACACTTGGGCTCTGAACTTGTTTAGCCTACTAAAACTTCCAACGTACACAGCCTCTCCTGCTCAATCTGCCCGAAATTCAACACCGAAATTGCGAACGTCCAGCGATTGCTCCTACACTAAAGGTGCCAGCCCTGAAAGCTCTTGCTGCTCCTCATCTCCCACTGGTAACCTCTCAAACGAACCACAAACACTTGGGCTCTGAACTTGTTTAGCCTACTAAAACTTCCAACGTACACTCCCTCTCCTACTCAATCTGGCCAGAGCTCAACACCGAAATTGCGAACGTCCGGCGATTGCTCCTACACTAAAGGTGCCAGCCCTGAAAGCTCTTGCTGCTCCTCATCTTCCCACTGGTAACCTCTCAAACGAACCACAAACACTTGGGCTCTGAAATTGTTTAGCCTACGAAAACTTCCAACGTACACAGCCTCTCCTGCTCAATCTGGCCAAATTTCAACACCGATATTGCGAACGTCCGGCGATTGCTCCTACACTCAAGGTGCCAGCCCTGAAAGCTCTTGCTGGTCCTCATCTCCCACTGGTAACCTCTGAAACGAACCACAGACACTTGCGCTCTGAACTTGTTTAGGCCACTAAAACTTCCAACGTACACTCCCTCTCCTGCTCAATCTGGCCAGAGCTCAACACCGAAATTGTGAACGTCCAGCGATTGCTCCTACACTAAAGGTGCCAGCCCTGAAAGCTCTTGCTGGTCCTCATCTCCCACTGGTAACCTCTCAAACGAACCACAATCACTTGGGCTCTGAACTTGTTTAGCCTACTAAAAGTTCCAACGTACACTCCCTCTCCTGCTCAATCTGGCCAGAGCTCAACACCGAAATTGCGACCGTCCAGGATTACTCCTGCACTAAAGGTGCCAGCCCTGAAAGCTCTTGCTGGTCCTCATCTCCCACTGGTAACCTCTCAAACGAACCACAGGACACTTGGGCTCTGAACTTGTTTAGCCTACGAAAACTTCCAACGTACACAGCCTCTCCTGCTCAATCTGGCCAGAGCTCAACACCAAAATTGCGAACGTCCAGCGATTGCTCCTACACTAAAGGTGCCAGCCCTGAAAGCTCTTGCTGGTCCTCATCTCCCACTGGTAACCTCTCAAACGAACCACAAACACTTGGGCTCTGAACTTGTTTAGCCTACTAAAACTTCCAACGTACACTCCCTCTCCTACTCAATCTGGCCAGAGCTCAACACCGAAATTGCGAACGTTCCAGCGATTATTCCTACACTAAAGGTGCCAGCCCTGAAAGCTCTTGCTGGTCCTCATCTCCCACTGGTAACCTCTCAAACGAACCACAAACACTTGGGCTCTGAACTTGTTTAGCCTACTAAAACTTCCAACGTACACAGCCTCTCCTGCTCAATCTGGCCAAAATTCAACACCGAAATAGAGAACGTCCAGCGATTGCTCCTACACTAAAGGTGCCAGCCCTGAAAGCTCTTGCTGGTCCTCATCTCCCACTGGTAACCTCTCAAACGAACCACAATCACTTGGGCTCTGAACTTGTTTAGCCTACTAAAACTTCCAACGTACACAGCCTCTCCTGCTCAATCTGGCCAGAGCTCAACACCAAAATTGCGAACGTCCAGCGATTGCTCCTACACTAAAGGTGCCAGCCCTGAAAGCTCTTGCTGGTCCTCATCTCCCACTGGTAACCTCTCAAACGAACCACAAACACTTGGGCTCTGAACTTGTTTAGCCTACGAAAACTTCCAACGTACACAGCCTCTCCTGCTCAATCTGGCCAAAATTCAACACTGAAATTGCGAACGTCCAGCGATTGCTCCTACAGTAAAGGTGCCAGCCCTGAAAGCTCTTGCTGGTCCTCATCTCCCACTGGTAACCTCTCAAATGAATCACAAACACTTGGGCTCTGAACTTGTTTAGCCTACGAAAACTTCCAACGTACACAGCCTCTCCTGCTCAATCTGCCTGAAATTCAACACCGAAATTGCGAACGTCCAGCGATTGATCCTACACTAAAGGTGCCAGCCCTGAAAGCTCTTGCTGGTCCTCATCTCCCACTGGTAACCTCTCAAACGAACCACAAACACTTGGGCTCTGAACTTGTTTAGCCTACTAAAACTGCCAACGTACACAGCCTCTCCTGCTCAATCTGGCCAAAATTCAACACCGAAATTGCGAACGTCGAGCGATTGCTCCTACACTAAAGGTGCCAGCCCTGAAAGCTCTTGCTGGTCCTCATCTCCCACTGGGAACCTCTCAAACGAACCACAAACACTTGGGCTCTGAACTTGTTTAGCCTACGAAAACTTCCAACGTACACAGCCTCTCCTGCTCAATCTGGCCAGAGCTCAACACCGAAATTGCGAACGTCCAGCGATTGCTCCTACACTAAAGGTGCCAGCCCTGAAAGCTCTTGCTGGTCCTCATCTCCCACTGGTAACCTCTCAAACGAACCACAAACACTTGGGCTCTGAACTTGTTTAGCCTACTAAAAGTTCCAACGTACACTCCCTCTCCTACTCAATCTGGGCAGAGCTCAACACCGAAATTGCGAACGTCCAGCGATTGCTCCTACACTAAAGGTGCCAGCCCTGAAAGCTCTTGCTGGTCCTCATCTCCCACTGGGAACCTCTCAAACGAACCACAAACACTTGGGCTCTGAACTTGTTTAGCCTACTAAAACTTCCAACGTACACAGCCTCTCCTGCTCAATCTGCCCGAAATTCAACACCGAAATTGCGAACGTCCAGCGATTGCTCCTACACTAAAGGTGCCAGCCCTGAAAGCTCTTGCTGGTCCTCATCTCCCACTGGTAACCTCTCAAACGAACCACAATCACTTGGGCTCTGAACTTGTTTAGCCTACTAAAACTTCCAACGTACACAGCCTCTCCTGCTCAATCTGGCCAGAGCTCAACACCGAAATTGCGAACGTCCAGCGATTGCTCCTACACTAAAGGTGCCAGCCCTGAAAGCTCTTGCTGGTCCTCATCTCCCACTGGTAACCTCTCAAACCAACCGCAGACACTTGGGCTCTGAACTTGTTTAGCCTACTAAAACTTCCAACGTACACTCCCTCTCCTGCTCAATCTGGCCAGAGCTCAACACCGAAATTGCGAACGTCCAGCGATTGCTCCTACACTAAAGGTGCCAGCCCTGAAAGCTCTTGCTGGTCCTCATCTCCCACTGGTAACCTCTCAAACGAACCACAAACACTTGGGCTCTGAACTTGTTTAGCCTACTAAAACTTCCAACGTACACAGCCTCTCCTGCTCAATCTGACCAAAATTCAACACCGAAATTGCGAACGTCGAGCGATTGCTCCTACACTAAAGGTGCCAGCCCTGAAAGCTCTTGCTGGTCCTCATCTCCCACTGGTAACCTCTCAAATGAACCACAAACACTTGGCCTCTGAACTTGTTTAGCCTACTAAAACTTCCAACGTACACAGCCTCTCCTGCTCAATCTGGCCAGAGCTCAACACCGAAATTGCGAACGTCCAGCGATTGCTCCTACACTAAAGGTGCCAGCCCTGAAAGCTCTTGCTGGTCCTCATCTCCCACTGGTAACCTCTCAAACGAACCACAAACACTTGGGCTCTGAACTTGTTTAGCCTACTAAAACTTCCAACGTACACTCCCTCTCCTGCTCAATCTCGCCAGAGCTCAACACCGAAATTGCGAACGTCCAGCGATTGCTCCTACACTAAAGGTGCCAGCCCTGAAAGCTCTTGCTGGTCCTCATCTCCCACTGGTAACCTCTCAAACGAACCACAAACACTTGGGCTCTGAACTTGTTTAGCCTACGAAAACTTCCAATGTACACAGCCTCTCCTGCTCAATCTGACCAAAATTCAACACCGAAATTGCGAACGTCCAGCGATTGCTCCTACACTAAAGGTGCCAGCCCTGAAAGCTCTTGCTGGTCCTCATCTCCCACTGGTAACCTCTCAAACGAACCACAAACACTTGGGCTCTGAACTTGTTTAGCCTACTAAAACTTCCAACGTACACAGCCTCTCCTGCTCAATCTGGCCAGAGCTCAACACCAAAATTGCGAACGTCCGGCGATTGCTCCTACACTAAAGGTGCCAGCCCTGAAAGCTCTTGCTGGTCCTCATCTCCCACTGGTAGCCTCTCAAACGAACCACAAACACTTGGGCTCTGAACTTGTTTAGCCTACTAAAACTTCCAACGTACACTGCCTCTCCTGCTCAATCTGCCCGAAATTCAACACCGAAATTGCGAACGTCCAGCGATTGCTCCTACACTAAAGGTGCCAGCCCTGAAAGCTCTTGCTGGTCCTCATCTCCCACTGGTAACCTCTCAAACGAACCACAAACACTTGGGCTCTGAACTTGTTTAGCCTACTAAAACTTCCAACGTACACTCCCTCTCCTACTCAATCTGGCCAGAGCTCAACACCAAAATTGCGAACGTCCAGGGATTGCTCCTACACTAAAGGTGCCAGCCCTGAAAGCTCTTGCTGGTCCTCATCTCCCACTGGTAACCTCTCAAACGAACCACAAACACTTGGGCTCTGAACTTGTTTAGCCTACTAAAACTTCCAACGTACACAGCCTCTCCTGCTCAATCTGGCCAGAGCTCAACACCGAAATTGCGAACGTCCGGCGATTGCTCCTACACTAAAGGTGCCAGCCCTGAAAGCTCTTGCTGGTCCTCATCTCCCACTGGTAACCTCTCAAACGAACCACAAACACTTGGGCTCTGAAATTGTTTAGCCTACGAAAACTTCCAACGTACACAGCCTCTCCTGCTCAATCTGGCCAAATTTCAACACCGATATTGCGAACGTTCGGCGATTGCTCCTACACTAAAGGTGCCAGCCCTGAAAGCTCTTGCTGGTCCTCATCTCCCACTGGTAACCTCTGAAACGAACCACAGACACTTGCGCTCTGAACTTGTTTAGGCCACTAAAACTTCCAACGTACACTCCCTCTCCTGCTCAATCTGGCCAGAGCTCAACACCGAAATTGTGAACGTCCAGGGATTGCTCCTACACTAAAGGTGCCAGCCCTGAAAGCTCTTGCTGGTCCTCATCTCCCACTGGTAACCTCTCAAACGAACCACAATCACTTGGGCTCTGAACTTGTTTAGCCTACTAAAAGTTCCAACGTACACTCCCTCTCCTGCTCAATCTGGCCAGAGCTCAACACCGGAATTGCGACCGTCCAGGGATTACTCCTGCACTAAAGGTGCCAGCCCTGAAAGCTCTTGCTGGTCCTCATCTCCCACTGGTAACCTCTCAAACGAACCACAGACACTTGGGCTCTGAACTTGTTTAGCCTACTAAAACTTCCAACGTACACAGCCACTCCTGCTCAATCTGGCCAGAGCTCAACACCGAAATTGAAAACGTCCAGCGATTGCTCCTACACTAAAGGTGCCAGCCCTGAAAGCTCTTGCTGGTCCTCATCTCCCACTGGTAACCTCTCAAACGAACCACAAACACTTGGGCTCTGAACTTGTTTAGCCTACGAAAACTTCCAACGTACACAGCCTCTCCTGCTCAATCTGGCCAAAATTCAACAGCGAAACAGAGAACGTCCAGCGATTGCTCCTACACTAAAGGTGCCAGCCCTGAAAGCTCTTGCTGGTCCTCATCTCCCACTGGTAACCTCTCAAACGAACCACAAACACTTGGGCTCTGAACTTGTTTAGCCTACTAAAACTTCCAACGTACACAGCCTCTCCTGCTCAATCTGGCCAGAGCTCAACACCAAAATTGCGAACGTCCAGCGATTGCTCCTACACTAAAGGTGCCAGCCCTGAAAGCTCTTGCTGGTCCTCATCTCCCACTGGTAACCTCTCAAACGAACCACAAACACTTGGGCTCTGAACTTGTTTAGCCTACTAAAACTTCCAACGTACACAGCCTCTCCTGCTCAATCTGGCCAAAATTCAACACTGAAATTGAGAACGTCCAGCGATTGCTCCTACACTAAAGGTGCCAGCCCTGAAAGCTCTTGCTGGTCCTCATCTCCCACTGGTAACCTCTCAAATGAACCACAAACACTTGGGCTCTGAACTTGTTTAGCCTACGAAAACTTCCAACGTACACAGCCTCTCCTGCTCAATCTGCCTGAAATTCAACACCGAAATTGCGAACGTCCAGCGATTGCTCCTACACTAAAGGTGCCAGCCCTGAAAGCTCTTGCTGGTCCTCATCTCCCACTGGTAACCTCTCAAACGAACCACAAACACTTGGGCTCTGAACTTGTTTAGCCTACTAAAACTTCCAACGTACACTCCCTCTCCTACTCAATCTGGCCAGAGCTCAACACCAAAATTGCGAACGTCCAGGGATTGCTCCTACACTAAAGGTGCCAGCCCTGAAAGCTCTTGCTGGTCCTCATCTCCCACTGGTAACCTCTCAAACGAACCACAAACACTTGGGCTCTGA
The DNA here is from genome assembly GCF_030936135.1 of Gavia stellata. Taxonomy (NCBI): domain Eukaryota; kingdom Metazoa; phylum Chordata; class Aves; order Gaviiformes; family Gaviidae; genus Gavia; species Gavia stellata. The sequence continues at coordinate 34,778 of NW_026777290.1, read as the reverse complement.
ACTTGTTTAGCCTACTAAAACTTCCAACGTACACAGCCTCTCCTGCTCAATCTGGCCAGAGCTCAACACCGAAATTGCGAACGTCCAGCGATTGCTCCTACACTAAAGGTGCCAGCCCTGAAAGCTCTTGCTGGTCCTCATCTCCCACTGGTAACCTCTCAAACGAACCACAAACACTTGGGCTCTGAACTTGTTTAGCCTACTAAAAGTTCCAACGTACACAGCCTCTCCTGCTCAATCTCGCCAGAGCTCAACACCGATATTGCGAACGCCCGGCGATTGCTCCTACACTAAAGGTGCCAGCCCTGAAAGCTCTTGCTGGTCCTCATCTCCCACTGGTAACCTCTCAAACGAACCACAGACACTTGCGCTCTGAACTTGTTTAGCCTACTAAAACTTCCAACGTACACTGCCTCTCCTGCTCAATCTGCCCAAAATTCAACACCGAAATTGTGAACGTCCAGCGATTGCTCCTACACTAAAGGTGCCAGCCCTGAAAGCTCTTGCTGCTCCTCATCTCCCACTGGGAACCTCTCAAACGAACCACAATCACTTGGGCTCTGAACTTGTTTAGCCTACTAAAACTTCCAACGTACACTCCCTCTCCTGCTCAATCTGGCCAGAGCTCAACACCAAAATTGCGAACGTCCAGCGATTGCTCCTACACTAAAGGTGCCAGCCCTGAAAGCTCTTGCTGGTCCTCATCTCCCACTGGTAACCTCTCAAACGAACCACAGACACTTGGGCTCTGAACTTGTTTAGCCTACTAAAACTTCCAACGTACACAGCCTCTCCTGCTCAATCTCGCCAGAGCTCAACACCGAAATTGCGAACGTCCAGCGATTGCTCCTACACTAAAGGTGCCAGCCCTGAAAGCTCTTGCTGGTCCTCATCTCCCACTGGTAACCTCTCAAACGAACCACAAACACTTGGGCTCTGAACTTGTTTAGCCTATGAAAACTTCCAACGTACACAGCCTCTCCTGCTCAATCTGGCCAGAGCTCAACAGTTAAATTGCGAACGTCCAGCGATTGCTCCTACACTGAAGGTGCCAGCCCTGAAAGCTCTTGCTGCTCCTCATCTCCCACTGGTAACCTCTCAAACGAACCACAAACACTTGGGCTCTGAACTTGTTTAGCCTACGAAAACTTCCAACGTACACAGCCTCTCCTGCTCAATCTGGCCAAAATTCAACACCGAAATAGAGAACGTCCAGCGATTGCTCCTACACTAAAGGTGCCAGCCCTGAAAGCTCTTGCTGGTCCTCATCTCCCACTGGTAACCTCTCAAACGAACCACAATCACTTGGGCTCTGAACTTGTTTAGCCTACTAAAACTTCCAACGTACACAGCCTCTCCTGCTCAATCTGGCCAGAGCTCAACACCGAAATTGCGAACGTCCAGCGATTGCTCCTACACTAAGGGTGCCAGCCCTGAAAGCTCTTGCTGGTCCTCATCTCCCACTGGTAACCTCTCAAACGAACCACAAACACTTGGGCTCTGAACTTGTTTAGCCTACTAAAACTTCCAACGTACACAGCCTCTCCTGCTCAATCTGGCCAAAATTCAACACTGAAATTGCGAACGTCCAGCGATTGCTCCTACACTAAAGGTGCCAGCCCTGAAAGCTCTTGCTGGTCCTCATCTCCCACTGGTAACCTCTCAAATGAACCACAAACACTTGGGCTCTGAACTTGTTTAGCCTACGAAAACTTCCAACGTACACAGCCTCTCCTGCTCAACCTGCCTGAAATTCAACACCGAAATTGCGAACGTCCAGCGATTGCTCCTACACTAAAGGTGCCAGCCCTGAAAGCTCTTGCTGGTCCTCATCTCCCACTGGTAACCTCTCAAACGAACCACAAACACTTGGGCTCTGAACTTGTTTAGCCTACTAAAACTGCCAACGTACACAGCCTCTCCTGCTCAATCTGGCCAAAATTCAACACCGGAATTGCGAACGTCGAGCGATTGCTCCTACACTAAAGGTGCCAGCCCTGAAAGCTCTTGCTGGTCCTCATCTCCCACTGGTAACCTCTCAAACGAACCACAAACACTTGGGCTCTGAACTTGTTTAGCCTACGAAAACTTCCAACGTACACAGCCTCTCCTGCTCAATCTGGCCAGAGCTCAACACCGAAATTGCGAACGTCCAGCGATTGCTCCTACACTAAAGGTGCCAGCCCTGAAAGCTCTTGCTGGTCCTCATCTCCCACTGGTAACCTCTCAAACGAACCACAAACACTTGGGCTCTGAACTTGTTTAGCCTACTAAAAGTTCCAACGTACACTCCCTCTCCTACTCAATCTGGCCAGAGCTCAACACCAAAATTGCGAACGTCCAGCGATTGCTCCTACACTAAAGGTGCCAGCCCTGAAAGCTCTTGCTGGTCCTCATCTCCCACTGGGAACCTCTCAAACGAACCACAAACACTTGGGCTCTGAACTTGTTTAGCCTACGAAAACTTCCAACGTACACAGCCTCTCCTGCTCAATCTGCCTGAAATTCAACACCGAAATTGCGAACGTCCAGCGATTGCTCCTACACTAAAGGTGCCAGCCCTGAAAGCTCTTGCTGGTCCTCATCTCCCACTGGTAACCTCTCAAACGAACCACAAACACTTGGGCTCTGAACTTGTTTAGCCTACTAAAACTTCCAACGTACACTCCCTCTCCTACTCAATCTGGCCAGAGCTCAACACCAAAATTGCGAACGTCCAGGGATTGCTCCTACACTAAAGGTGCCAGCCCTGAAAGCTCTTGCTGGTCCTCATCTCCCACTGGTAACCTCTCAAACGAACCACAAACACTTGGGCTCTGAACTTGTTTAGCCTACTAAAACTTCCAACGTACACAGCCTCTCCTGCTCAATCTGGCCAGAGCTCAACACCGAAATTGCGAACGTCCAGCGATTGCTCCTACACTAAAGGTGCCAGCCCTGAAAGCTCTTGCTGGTCCTCATCTCCCACTGGTAACCTCTCAAACGAACCACAAACACTTGGGCTCTGAACTTGTTTAGCCTACTAAAAGTTCCAACGTACACAGCCTCTCCTGCTCAATCTCGCCAGAGCTCAACACCGATATTGCGAACGCCCGGCGATTGCTCCTACACTAAAGGTGCCAGCCCTGAAAGCTCTTGCTGGTCCTCATCTCCCACTGGTAACCTCTCAAACGAACCACAGACACTTGCGCTCTGAACTTGTTTAGCCTACTAAAACTTCCAACGTACACTGCCTCTCCTGCTCAATCTGCCCAAAATTCAACACCGAAATTGTGAACGTCCAGCGATTGCTCCTACACTAAAGGTGCCAGCCCTGAAAGCTCTTGCTGCTCCTCATCTCCCACTGGGAACCTCTCAAACGAACCACAATCACTTGGGCTCTGAACTTGTTTAGCCTACTAAAACTTCCAACGTACACTCCCTCTCCTGCTCAATCTGGCCAGAGCTCAACACCAAAATTGCGAACGTCCAGCGATTGCTCCTACACTAAAGGTGCCAGCCCTGAAAGCTCTTGCTGGTCCTCATCTCCCACTGGTAACCTCTCAAACGAACCACAGACACTTGGGCTCTGAACTTGTTTAGCCTACTAAAACTTCCAACGTACACAGCCTCTCCTGCTCAATCTCGCCAGAGCTCAACACCGAAATTGCGAACGTCCAGCGATTGCTCCTACACTAAAGGTGCCAGCCCTGAAAGCTATTGCTGGTCCTCATCTCCCACTGGTAACCTCTCAAACGAACCACAAACACTTGGGCTCTGAACTTGTTTAGCCTATGAAAACTTCCAACGTACACAGCCTCTCCTGCTCAATCTGGCCAGAGCTCAACAGTTAAATTGCGAACGTCCAGCGATTGCTCCTACACTGAAGGTGCCAGCCCTGAAAGCTCTTGCTGGTCCTCATCTCCCACTGGTAACCTCTCAAACGAACCACAAACACTTGGGCTCTGAACTTGTTTAGCCTACGAAAACTTCCAACGTACACAGCCTCTCCTGCTCAATCTGGCCAAAATTCAACACCGAAATAGAGAACGTCCAGCGATTGCTCCTACACTAAAGGTGCCAGCCCTGAAAGCTCTTGCTGGTCCTCATCTCCCACTGGTAACCTCTCAAACGAACCACAAACACTTGGGCTCTGAACTTGTTTAGCCTACTAAAACTTCCAACGTACACAGCCTCTCCTGCTCAATCTGGCCAGAGCTCAACACCGAAATTGCGAACGTCCAGCGATTGCTCCTACACTAAGGGTGCCAGCCCTGAAAGCTCTTGCTGGTCCTCATCTCCCACTGGTAACCTCTCAAACGAACCACAAACACTTGGGCTCTGAACTTGTTTAGCCTACTAAAACTTCCAACGTACACAGCCTCTCCTGCTCAATCTGGCCAAAATTCAACACTGAAATTGCGAACGTCCAGCGATTGCTCCTACACTAAAGGTGCCAGCCCTGAAAGCTCTTGCTGGTCCTCATCTCCCACTGGTAACCTCTCAAATGAACCACAAACACTTGGGCTCTGAACTTGTTTAGCCTACGAAAACTTCCAACGTACACAGCCTCTCCTGCTCAACCTGCCTGAAATTCAACACCGAAATTGCGAACGTCCAGCGATTGCTCCTACACTAAAGGTGCCAGCCCTGAAAGCTCTTGCTGGTCCTCATCTCCCACTGGTAACCTCTCAAACGAACCACAAACACTTGGGCTCTGAACTTGTTTAGCCTACTAAAACTGCCAACGTACACAGCCTCTCCTGCTCAATCTGGCCAAAATTCAACACCGAAATTGCGAACGTCGAGCGATTGCTCCTACACTAAAGGTGCCAGCCCTGAAAGCTCTTGCTGGTCCTCATCTCCCACTGGTAACCTCTCAAACGAACCACAAACACTTGGGCTCTGAACTTGTTTAGCCTACGAAAACTTCCAACGTACACAGCCTCTCCTGCTCAATCTGGCCAGAGCTCAACACCGAAATTGCGAACGTCCAGCGATTGCTCCTACACTAAAGGTGCCAGCCCTGAAAGCTCTTGCTGGTCCTCATCTCCCACTGGTAACCTCTCAAACGAACCACAAACACTTGGGCTCTGAACTTGTTTAGCCTACTAAAAGTTCCAACGTACACTCCCTCTCCTACTCAATCTGGCCAGAGCTCAACACCAAAATTGCGAACGTCCAGCGATTGCTCCTACACTAAAGGTGCCAGCCCTGAAAGCTCTTGCTGGTCCTCATCTCCCACTGGTAACCTCTCAAACGAACCACAATCACTTGGGCTCTGAACTTGTTTAGCCTACTAAAACTTCCAACGTACACAGCCTCTCCTGCTCAATCTGGCCAGAGCTCAACACCGAAATTGCGAACGTCCAGCGATTGCTCCTACACTAAAGGTGCCAGCCCTGAAAGCTCTTGCTGGTCCTCATCTCCCACTGGTAACCTCTCAAACCAACCGCAGACACCTGGGCTCTGAACTTGTTTAGCCTACTAAAACTTCCAACGTACACTCCCTCTCCTGCTCAATCTGACCAAAATTCAACACCGAAATTGCGAACGTCCAGCGATTGCTCCTACACTAAAGGTGCCAGCCCTGAAAGCTCTTGCTGGTCCTCATCTCCCACTGGTAACCTCTCAAACGAACCACAAACACTTGCGCTCTGAACTTGTTTAGCCTACTAAAACTTCCAACGTACACTGCCTCTCCTGCTCAATCTGGCCAGAGCTCAACACCGAAATTGCGAACGTCCAGCGATTGCTCCTACACTAAAGGTGCCAGCCCTGAAAGCTCTTGCTGGTCCTCATCTCCCACTGGTAACCTCTCAAATGAACCACAAACACTTGGGCTCTGAACTTGTTTAGCCTACTAAAACTTCCAACGTACACAGCCTCTCCTGCTCAATCTGCCCAAAATTCAACACCGAAATTGCGAACGTCCAGCGATTGCTCCTACACTAAAGGTGCCAGCCCTGAAAGCTCTTGCTGGTCCTCATCTCCCACTGGTAACCTCTCAAACGAACCACAAACGCTTGGGCTCTGAACTTGTTTAGCCTACTAAAACTTCCAGCGTACACAGCCTCTCCTGCTCAATCTGGCCAGAGCTCAACACCAAAATTGCGAACGTCCAGCGATTGCTCCTACACTAAAGGTGCCAGCCCTGAAAGCTCTTGCTGGTCCTCATCTCCCACTGGTAACCTCTCAAACGAACCACAAAAACTTGGGCTCTGAACTTGTTTAGCCTACTAAAACTTCCAACGTACACAGCCTCTCCTACTCAATCTGGCCAAAATTCAACACTGAAATTGCGAACGTCCAGCGATTGCTCCTACACTAAAGGTGCCAGCCCTGAAAGCTCTTGCTGGTCCTCATCTCCCACTGGTAACCTCTCAAATGAACCACAAACACTTGGGCTCTGAACTTGTTTAGCCTACGAAAACTTCCAACGTACACAGCCTCTCCTGCTCAATCTGCCTGAAATTCAACACCGAAATTGCGAACGTCCAGCGATTGCTCCTACACTAAAGGTGCCAGCCCTGAAAGCTCTTGCTGGTCCTCATCTCCCACTGGTAACCTCTCAAATGAACCACAAACACTTGGGCTCTGAACTTGTTTAGCCTACTAAAACTTCCAACGTACACTCCCTCTCCTACTCAATCTGGCCAGAGCTCAACACCAAAATTGCGAACGTCCAGGGATTGCTCCTACACTAAAGGTGCCAGCCCTGAAAGCTCTTGCTGGTCCTCATCTCCCACTGGTAACCTCTCAAACGAACCACAAACACTTGGGCTCTGAACTTGTTTAGCCTACTAAAACTTCCAACGTACACAGCCTCTCCTGCTCAATCTGGCCAGAGCTCAACACCGAAATTGCGAACGTCCAGCGATTGCTCCTACACTAAAGGTGCCAGCCCTGAAAGCTCTTGCTGGTCCTCATCTCCCACTGGTAACCTCTCAAACGAACCACAAACACTTGGGCTCTGAACTTGTTTAGCCTACTAAAACTTCCAACGTACACAGCCTCTCCTGCTCAATCTGGCCAGAGCTCAACACCGAAATTGCGAACGCCCGGCGATTGCTCCTACACTAAAGGTGCCAGCCCTGAAAGCTCTTGCTGGTCCTCATCTCCCACTGGTAACCTCTCAAACGAACCACAGACACTTGCGCTCTGAACTTGTTTAGCCTACTAAAACTTCCAACGTACACTGCCTCTCCTGCTCAATCTGCCCAAAATTCAACACCGAAATTGTGAACGTCCAGCGATTGCTCCTACACTAAAGGTGCCAGCCCTGAAAGCTCTTGCTGGTCCTCATCTCCCACTGGTAACCTCTCAAACGAACCACAATCACTTGGGCTCTGAACTTGTTTAGCCTACTAAAACTTCCAACGTACACAGCCTCTCCTGCTCAATCTGGCCAGAGCTCAACACCAAAATTGCGAACGTCCAGCGATTGCTCCTACACTAAAGGTGCCAGCCCTGAAAGCTCTTGCTGGTCCTCATCTCCCACTGGTAACCTCTCAAACGAACCACAGACACTTGGGCTCTGAACTTGTTTAGCCTACTAAAACTTCCAACGTACACAGCCTCTCCTGCTCAATCTGGCCAGAGCTCAACACCGAAATTGCGAACGTCCAGCGATTGCTCCTACAGTAAAGGTGCCAGCCCTGAAAGCTCTTGCTGGTCCTCATCTCCCACTGGTAACCTCTCAAACGAACCACAAACACTTGGGCTCTGAACTTGTTTAGCCTATGAAAACTTCCAACGTACACAGCCTCTCCTGCTCAATCTGGCCAGAGCTCAACAGTTAAATTGCGAACGTCCAGCGATTGCTCCTACACTAAAGGTGCCAGCCCTGAAAGCTCTTGCTGGTCCTCATCTCCCACTGGTAACCTCTCAAACGAACCACAAACACTTGGGCTCTGAACTTGTTTAGCCTACTAAAACTTCCAACGTACACAGCCTCTCCTGCTCAATCTGGCCAAAATTCAACACCGGAATTGGGAACGTCCAGCGATTGCTCCTACACTGAAGGTGCCAGCCCTGAAAGCTCTTGCTGGTCCTCATCTCCCACTGGTAACCTCTCAAACGAACCACAAACACTTGGCCTCTGAACTTGTTTAGCCTACTAAAACTTCCAACGTACACAGCCTCTCCTGCTCAATCTGGCCAAAATTCAACACCGAAATTGCGAACGTCCAGCGATTGCTCCTACATTAAAGGTGCCAGCCCTGAAAGCTCTTGCTGGTCCTCATCTCCCACTGGTAACCTCTCAAACGAACCACAAACACTTGGGCTCTGAACTTGTTTAGCCTACTAAAACTTCCAACGTACACAGCCTCTCCTGCTCAATCTGGCCAGAGCTCAACACCAAAATTGCGAACGTCCAGCGATTGCTCCTACACTAAAGGTGCCAGCCCTGAAAGCTCTTGCTGGTCCTCATCTCCCACTGGTAACCTCTCAAACGAACCACAAACACTTGGGCTCTGAGCTTGTTTAGGCTACTAAAACTTCCAACGTACACAGCCTCTCCTGCTCAATCTGGCCAGAGCTCAACACCGAAATTGCGAACGTCCGGCGATTGCTCCTACAGTAAAGGTGCCAGCCCTGAAAGCTCTTGCTCGTCCTCATCTCCCACTGGTAACCTCTCAAACGAACCACAAACACTTGCGCTCTGAACTTGTTTAGCCTACTAAAACTTCCAACGTACTCTCCCTCTGCTGCTCAATCTGGCCAAAATTCAACACCGAAATTGTGAACGTCCAGGGATTGCTCCTACACTAAAGGTGCCAGCCCTGAAAGCTCTTGCTGGTCCTCATCTCCCACTGGTAACCTCTCAAATGAACCACAATCACTTGGGCTCTGAACTTGTTTAGCCTACTAAAACTTCCAACGTACACTCCCTCTCCTGCTCAATCTGGCCAGAGCTCAACACCGAAATTGCGAACGTCCAGCGATTGCTCCTACACTAAAGGTGCCAGCCCTGAAAGCTCTTGCTGGTCCTCATCTCCCACTGGTAACCTCTCAAACGAACCACAGACACTTGGGCTCTGAACTTGTTTAGCCTACTAAAACTTCCAACGTACACAGCCTCTCCTGCTCGAACTGGACAAAATTAAACACCGAAATTGCGAACGTCCAGCGATTGCTCCTACACTAAAGGTGCCAGCCCTGAAAGCTCTTGCTGGTCCTCATCTCCCACTGGTAACCTCTCAAACGAACCACAAACACTTGGGCTCTGAACTTGTTTAGCCTACGAAAACTTCCAACGTACACAGCCTCTCCTGCTCAATCTGGCCAAATTTCAACACCGATATTGCGAACGTCCGGCGATTGCTCCTACACTAAAGGTGCCAGCCCTGAAAGCTCTTGCTGGTCCTCATCTCCCACTGGTAACCTCTGAAACGAACCACAGACACTTGCGCTCTGAACTTGTTTAGGCCACTAAAACTTCCAACGTACACTGCCTCTCCTGCTCAATCTGGCCAGAGCTCAACACCGAAATTGTGAACGTCCAGCGATTGCTCCTACACTAAAGGTGCCAGCCCTGAAAGCTCTTGCTGGTCCTCATGTCCCACTGGTAACCTCTCAAACGAACCACAATCACTTGGGCTCTGAACTTGTTTAGCCTACTAAAACTTCCAACGTACACTCCCTCTCCTGCTCAATCTGGCCAGAGCTCAACACCGAAATTGCGACCGTCCAGGGATTACTCCTGCACTAAAGGTGCCAGCCCTGAAAGCTCTTGCTGGTCCTCATCTCCCACTGGTAACCTCTCAAACGAACCACAGACACTTGGGCTCTGAACTTGTTTAGCCTACTAAAACTTCCAACGTACACAGCCACTCCTGCTCAATCTGGCCAGAGCTCAACACCGAAATTGAAAACGTCCAGCGATTGCTCCTACACTAAAGGTGCCAGCCCTGAAAGCTCTTGCTGGTCCTCATCTTCCACTGGTAACCTCTCAAACGAACCACAAACACTTGGGCTCTGAACTTGTTTAGCCTACGAAAACTTCCAACGTACACAGCCTCTCCTGCTCAATCTGGCCAGAGCTCAACACCAAAATTGCGAACGTCCAGCGATTGCTCCTACACTAAAGGTGCCAGCCCTGAAAGCTCTTGCTGGTCCTCATCTCCCACTGGTAACCTCTCAAACGAACCACAAACACTTGGGCTCTGAACTTGTTTAGCCTACTAAAACTTCCAACGTACACTCCCTCTCCTACTCAATCTGGCCAGAGCTCAACACCGAAATTGCGAACGTCCAGCGATTATTCCTACACTAAAGGTGCCAGCCCTGAAAGCTCTTGCTGGTCCTCATCTCCCACTGGTAACCTCTCAAACGAACCACAAACACTTGGGCTCTGAACTTGTTTAGCCTACGAAAACTTCCAACGTACACAGCCTCTCCTGCTCAATCTGGCCAAAATTCAACACCGAAATAGAGAACGTCCAGCGATTGCTCCTACACTAAAGGTGCCAGCCCTGAAAGCTCTTGCTGGTCCTCATCTCCCACTGGTAACCTCTCAAACGAACCACAATCACTTGGGCTCTGAACTTGTTTAGCCTACTAAAACTTCCAACGTACACAGCCTCTCCTGCTCAATCTGGCCAGAGCTCAACACCAAAATTGCGAACGTCCAGCGATTGCTCCTACACTAAAGGTGCCAGCCCTGAAAGCTCTTGCTGGTCCTCATCTCCCACTGGTAACCTCTCAAATGAACCACAAAAACTTGGGCTCTGAACTTGTTTAGCCTACGAAAACTTCCAACGTACACAGCCTCTCCTACTCAATCTGGCCAAAATTCAACACTGAAATTGCGAACGTCCAGCGATTGCTCCTACACTAAAGGTGCCAGCCCTGAAAGCTCTTGCTGGTCCTCATCTCCCACTGGTAACCTCTCAAATGAACCACAAACACTTGGGCTCTGAACTTGTTTAGCCTACGAAAACTTCCAACGTACACAGCCTCTCCTGCTCAATCTGCCTGAAATTCAACACCGAAATTGCGAATGTCCAGCGATTGCTCCTACACTAAAGGTGCCAGCCCTGAAAGCTCTTGCTGGTCCTCATCTCCCACTGGTAACCTCTCAAACGAACCACAAACACTTGGGCTCTGAACTTGTTTAGCCTACTAAAACTTCCAACGTACACTCCCTCTCCTACTCAATCTGGCCAGAGCTCAACACCAAAATTGCGAACGTCCAGGGATTGCTCCTACACTAAAGGTGCCAGCCCTGAAAGCTCTTGCTGCTCCTCATCTCCCACTGGAAACCTCTCAAACGAACCACAAACACTTGGGCTCTGAACTTGTTTAGCCTACTAAAACTTCCAACGTACACAGCCTCTCCTGCTCAATCTGGCCAGAGCTCAACACCGAAATTGCGAACGTCCAGCGATTGCTCCTACACTAAAGGTGCCAGCCCTGAAAGCTCTTGCTGGTCCTCATCTCCCACTGGTAACCTCTCAAACGAACCACAAACACTTGGGCTCTGAACTTGTTTAGCCTACTAAAACTTCCAACGTACACAGCCTCTCCTGCTCAATCTGGCCAGAGCTCAACACCGATATTGCGAACGCCCGGCGATTGCTCCTACACTAAAGGTGCCAGCCCTGAAAGCTCTTGCTGGTCCTCATCTCCCACTGGTAACCTCTCAAACGAACCACAGACACTTGCGCTCTGAACTTGTTTAGCCTACTAAAACTTCCAACGTACACTGCCTCTCCTGCTCAATCTGCCCAAAATTCAACACCGAAATTGTGAACGTCCAGCGATTGCTCCTACACTAAAGGTGCCAGCCCTGAAAGCTCTTGCTGGTCCTCATCTCCCACTGGTAACCTCTCAAACGAACCACAAACACTTGGGCTCTGAACTTGTTTAGCCTACTAAAACTTCCAACGTACACAGCCTCTCCTACTCAATCTGGCCAAAATTCAACACTGAAATTGCGAACGTCCAGCGATTGCTCCTACACTGAAGGTGCCAGCCCTGAAAGCTCTTGCTGGTCCTCATCTCCCACTGGTAACCTCTCAAATGAACCACAAACACTTGGGCTCTGAACTTGTTTAGCCTACGAAAACTTCCAACGTACACAGCCTCTCCTGCTCAATCTGCCTGAAATTCAACACCGAAATTGCGAACGTCCAGCGATTGCTCCTACACTAAAGGTGCCAGCCCTGAAAGCTCTTGCTGGTCCTCATCTCCCACTGGTAACCTCTCAAATGAACCACAAACACTTGGGCTCTGAACTTGTTTAGCCTACTAAAACTTCCAACGTACACTCCCTCTCCTACTCAATCTGGCCAGAGCTCAACACCAAAATTGCGAACGTCCAGGGATTGCTCCTACACTAAAGGTGCCAGCCCTGAAAGCTCTTGCTGGTCCTCATCTCCCACTGGTAACCTCTCAAATGAACCACAAACACTTGGGCTCTGAACTTGTTTAGCCTACTAAAACTTCCAACGTACACAGCCTCTCCTGCTCAATCTGCCCAAAATTCAACACCGAAATTGCGAACGTCCAGCGATTGCTCCTACACTAAAGGTGCCAGCCCTGAAAGCTCTTGCTGGTCCTCATCTCCCACTGGTAACCTCTCAAACGAACCACAAACGCTTGGGCTCTGAACTTGTTTAGCCTACTAAAACTTCCAGCGTACACAGCCTCTCCTGCTCAATCTGGCCAGAGCTCAACACCAAAATTGCGAACGTCCAGCGATTGCTCCTACACTAAAGGTGCCAGCCCTGAAAGCTCTTGCTGGTCCTCATCTCCCACTGGTAACCTCTCAAACGAACCACAAAAACTTGGGCTCTGAACTTGTTTAGCCTACTAAAACTTCCAACGTACACAGCCTCTCCTACTCAATCTGGCCAAAATTCAACACTGAAATTGCGAACGTCCAGCGATTGCTCCTACACTAAAGGTGCCAGCCCTGAAAGCTCTTGCTGGTCCTCATCTCCCACTGGTAACCTCTCAAATGAACCACAAACACTTGGGCTCTGAACTTGTTTAGCCTACGAAAACTTCCAACGTACACAGCCTCTCCTGCTCAATCTGCCTGAAATTCAACACCGAAATTGCGAACGTCCAGCGATTGCTCCTACACTAAAGGTGCCAGCCCTGAAAGCTCTTGCTGGTCCTCATCTCCCACTGGTAACCTCTCAAATGAACCACAAACACTTGGGCTCTGAACTTGTTTAGCCTACTAAAACTTCCAACGTACACTCCCTCTCCTACTCAATCTGGCCAGAGCTCAACACCAAAATTGCGAACGTCCAGGGATTGCTCCTACACTAAAGGTGCCAGCCCTGAAAGCTCTTGCTGGTCCTCATCTCCCACTGGTAACCTCTCAAACGAACCACAAACACTTGGGCTCTGAACTTGTTTAGCCTACTAAAACTTCCAACGTACACAGCCTCTCCTGCTCAATCTGGCCAGAGCTCAACACCGAAATTGCGAACGTCCAGCGATTGCTCCTACACTAAAGGTGCCAGCCCTGAAAGCTCTTGCTGGTCCTCATCTCCCACTGGTAACCTCTCAAACGAACCACAAACACTTGGGCTCTGAACTTGTTTAGCCTACTAAAACTTCCAACGTACACAGCCTCTCCTGCTCAATCTGGCCAGAGCTCAACACCGAAATTGCGAACGCCCGGCGATTGCTCCTACACTAAAGGTGCCAGCCCTGAAAGCTCTTGCTGGTCCTCATCTCCCACTGGTAACCTCTCAAACGAACCACAGACACTTGCGCTCTGAACTTGTTTAGCCTACTAAAACTTCCAACGTACACTGCCTCTCCTGCTCAATCTGCCCAAAATTCAACACCGAAATTGTGAACGTCCAGCGATTGCTCCTACACTAAAGGTGCCAGCCCTGAAAGCTCTTGCTGGTCCTCATCTCCCACTGGTAACCTCTCAAACGAACCACAATCACTTGGGCTCTGAACTTGTTTAGCCTACTAAAACTTCCAACGTACACAGCCTCTCCTGCTCAATCTGGCCAGAGCTCAACACCAAAATTGCGAACGTCCAGCGATTGCTCCTACACTAAAGGTGCCAGCCCTGAAAGCTCTTGCTGGTCCTCATCTCCCACTGGTAACCTCTCAAACGAACCACAGACACTTGGGCTCTGAACTTGTTTAGCCTACTAAAACTTCCAACGTACACAGCCTCTCCTGCTCAATCTGGCCAGAGCTCAACACCGAAATTGCGAACGTCCAGCGATTGCTCCTACAGTAAAGGTGCCAGCCCTGAAAGCTCTTGCTGGTCCTCATCTCCCACTGGTAACCTCTCAAACGAACCACAAACACTTGGGCTCTGAACTTGTTTAGCCTATGAAAACTTCCAACGTACACAGCCTCTCCTGCTCAATCTGGCCAGAGCTCAACAGTTAAATTGCGAACGTCCAGCGATTGCTCCTACACTAAAGGTGCCAGCCCTGAAAGCTCTTGCTGGTCCTCATCTCCCACTGGTAACCTCTCAAACGAACCACAAACACTTGGGCTCTGAACTTGTTTAGCCTACTAAAACTTCCAACGTACACAGCCTCTCCTGCTCAATCTGGCCAAAATTCAACACCGGAATTGGGAACGTCCAGCGATTGCTCCTACACTGAAGGTGCCAGCCCTGAAAGCTCTTGCTGGTCCTCATCTCCCACTGGTAACCTCTCAAACGAACCACAAACACTTGGCCTCTGAACTTGTTTAGCCTACTAAAACTTCCAACGTACACAGCCTCTCCTGCTCAATCTGGCCAAAATTCAACACCGAAATTGCGAACGTCCAGCGATTGCTCCTACATTAAAGGTGCCAGCCCTGAAAGCTCTTGCTGGTCCTCATCTCCCACTGGTAACCTCTCAAACGAACCACAAACACTTGGGCTCTGAACTTGTTTAGCCTACTAAAACTTCCAACGTACACAGCCTCTCCTGCTCAATCTGGCCAGAGCTCAACACCAAAATTGCGAACGTCCAGCGATTGCTCCTACACTAAAGGTGCCAGCCCTGAAAGCTCTTGCTGGTCCTCATCTCCCACTGGTAACCTCTCAAACGAACCACAAACACTTGGGCTCTGAGCTTGTTTAGGCTACTAAAACTTCCAACGTACACAGCCTCTCCTGCTCAATCTGGCCAGAGCTCAACACCGAAATTGCGAACGTCCGGCGATTGCTCCTACAGTAAAGGTGCCAGCCCTGAAAGCTCTTGCTCGTCCTCATCTCCCACTGGTAACCTCTCAAACGAACCACAAACACTTGCGCTCTGAACTTGTTTAGCCTACTAAAACTTCCAACGTACTCTCCCTCTGCTGCTCAATCTGGCCAAAATTCAACACCGAAATTGTGAACGTCCAGGGATTGCTCCTACACTAAAGGTGCCAGCCCTGAAAGCTCTTGCTGGTCCTCATCTCCCACTGGTAACCTCTCAAATGAACCACAATCACTTGGGCTCTGAACTTGTTTAGCCTACTAAAACTTCCAACGTACACTCCCTCTCCTGCTCAATCTGGCCAGAGCTCAACACCGAAATTGCGAACGTCCAGCGATTGCTCCTACACTAAAGGTGCCAGCCCTGAAAGCTCTTGCTGGTCCTCATCTCCCACTGGTAACCTCTCAAACGAACCACAGACACTTGGGCTCTGAACTTGTTTAGCCTACTAAAACTTCCAACGTACACAGCCTCTCCTGCTCGAACTGGACAAAATTAAACACCGAAATTGCGAACGTCCAGCGATTGCTCCTACACTAAAGGTGCCAGCCCTGAAAGCTCTTGCTGGTCCTCATCTCCCACTGGTAACCTCTCAAACGAACCACAAACACTTGGGCTCTGAACTTGTTTAGCCTACGAAAACTTCCAACGTACACAGCCTCTCCTGCTCAATCTGGCCAAATTTCAACACCGATATTGCGAACGTCCGGCGATTGCTCCTACACTAAAGGTGCCAGCCCTGAAAGCTCTTGCTGGTCCTCATCTCCCACTGGTAACCTCTGAAACGAACCACAGACACTTGCGCTCTGAACTTGTTTAGGCCACTAAAACTTCCAACGTACACTGCCTCTCCTGCTCAATCTGGCCAGAGCTCAACACCGAAATTGTGAACGTCCAGCGATTGCTCCTACACTAAAGGTGCCAGCCCTGAAAGCTCTTGCTGGTCCTCATGTCCCACTGGTAACCTCTCAAACGAACCACAATCACTTGGGCTCTGAACTTGTTTAGCCTACTAAAACTTCCAACGTACACTCCCTCTCCTGCTCAATCTGGCCAGAGCTCAACACCGAAATTGCGACCGTCCAGGGATTACTCCTGCACTAAAGGTGCCAGCCCTGAAAGCTCTTGCTGGTCCTCATCTCCCACTGGTAACCTCTCAAACGAACCACAGACACTTGGGCTCTGAACTTGTTTAGCCTACTAAAACTTCCAACGTACACAGCCACTCCTGCTCAATCTGGCCAGAGCTCAACACCGAAATTGAAAACGTCCAGCGATTGCTCCTACACTAAAGGTGCCAGCCCTGAAAGCTCTTGCTGGTCCTCATCTTCCACTGGTAACCTCTCAAACGAACCACAAACACTTGGGCTCTGAACTTGTTTAGCCTACGAAAACTTCCAACGTACACAGCCTCTCCTGCTCAATCTGGCCAGAGCTCAACACCAAAATTGCGAACGTCCAGCGATTGCTCCTACACTAAAGGTGCCAGCCCTGAAAGCTCTTGCTGGTCCTCATCTCCCACTGGTAACCTCTCAAACGAACCACAAACACTTGGGCTCTGAACTTGTTTAGCCTACTAAAACTTCCAACGTACACTCCCTCTCCTACTCAATCTGGCCAGAGCTCAACACCGAAATTGCGAACGTCCAGCGATTATTCCTACACTAAAGGTGCCAGCCCTGAAAGCTCTTGCTGGTCCTCATCTCCCACTGGTAACCTCTCAAACGAACCACAAACACTTGGGCTCTGAACTTGTTTAGCCTACGAAAACTTCCAACGTACACAGCCTCTCCTGCTCAATCTGGCCAAAATTCAACACCGAAATAGAGAACGTCCAGCGATTGCTCCTACACTAAAGGTGCCAGCCCTGAAAGCTCTTGCTGGTCCTCATCTCCCACTGGTAACCTCTCAAACGAACCACAATCACTTGGGCTCTGAACTTGTTTAGCCTACTAAAACTTCCAACGTACACAGCCTCTCCTGCTCAATCTGGCCAGAGCTCAACACCAAAATTGCGAACGTCCAGCGATTGCTCCTACACTAAAGGTGCCAGCCCTGAAAGCTCTTGCTGGTCCTCATCTCCCACTGGTAACCTCTCAAATGAACCACAAAAACTTGGGCTCTGAACTTGTTTAGCCTACGAAAACTTCCAACGTACACAGCCTCTCCTACTCAATCTGGCCAAAATTCAACACTGAAATTGCGAACGTCCAGCGATTGCTCCTACACTAAAGGTGCCAGCCCTGAAAGCTCTTGCTGGTCCTCATCTCCCACTGGTAACCTCTCAAATGAACCACAAACACTTGGGCTCTGAACTTGTTTAGCCTACGAAAACTTCCAACGTACACAGCCTCTCCTGCTCAATCTGCCTGAAATTCAACACCGAAATTGCGAATGTCCAGCGATTGCTCCTACACTAAAGGTGCCAGCCCTGAAAGCTCTTGCTGGTCCTCATCTCCCACTGGTAACCTCTCAAACGAACCACAAACACTTGGGCTCTGAACTTGTTTAGCCTACTAAAACTTCCAACGTACACTCCCTCTCCTACTCAATCTGGCCAGAGCTCAACACCAAAATTGCGAACGTCCAGGGATTGCTCCTACACTAAAGGTGCCAGCCCTGAAAGCTCTTGCTGCTCCTCATCTCCCACTGGAAACCTCTCAAACGAACCACAAACACTTGGGCTCTGAACTTGTTTAGCCTACTAAAACTTCCAACGTACACAGCCTCTCCTGCTCAATCTGGCCAGAGCTCAACACCGAAATTGCGAACGTCCAGCGATTGCTCCTACACTAAAGGTGCCAGCCCTGAAAGCTCTTGCTGGTCCTCATCTCCCACTGGTAACCTCTCAAACGAACCACAAACACTTGGGCTCTGAACTTGTTTAGCCTACTAAAACTTCCAACGTACACAGCCTCTCCTGCTCAATCTGGCCAGAGCTCAACACCGATATTGCGAACGCCCGGCGATTGCTCCTACACTAAAGGTGCCAGCCCTGAAAGCTCTTGCTGGTCCTCATCTCCCACTGGTAACCTCTCAAACGAACCACAGACACTTGCGCTCTGAACTTGTTTAGCCTACTAAAACTTCCAACGTACACTGCCTCTCCTGCTCAATCTGCCCAAAATTCAACACCGAAATTGTGAACGTCCAGCGATTGCTCCTACACTAAAGGTGCCAGCCCTGAAAGCTCTTGCTGGTCCTCATCTCCCACTGGTAACCTCTCAAACGAACCACAAACACTTGGGCTCTGAACTTGTTTAGCCTACTAAAACTTCCAACGTACACAGCCTCTCCTACTCAATCTGGCCAAAATTCAACACTGAAATTGCGAACGTCCAGCGATTGCTCCTACACTGAAGGTGCCAGCCCTGAAAGCTCTTGCTGGTCCTCATCTCCCACTGGTAACCTCTCAAATGAACCACAAACACTTGGGCTCTGAACTTGTTTAGCCTACGAAAACTTCCAACGTACACAGCCTCTCCTGCTCAATCTGCCTGAAATTCAACACCGAAATTGCGAACGTCCAGCGATTGCTCCTACACTAAAGGTGCCAGCCCTGAAAGCTCTTGCTGGTCCTCATCTCCCACTGGTAACCTCTCAAATGAACCACAAACACTTGGGCTCTGAACTTGTTTAGCCTACTAAAACTTCCAACGTACACTCCCTCTCCTACTCAATCTGGCCAGAGCTCAACACCAAAATTGCGAACGTCCAGGGATTGCTCCTACACTAAAGGTGCCAGCCCTGAAAGCTCTTGCTGGTCCTCATCTCCCACTGGTAACCTCTCAAACGAACCACAATCACTTGGGCTCTGAACTTGTTTAGCCTACTAAAACTTCCAACGTACACAGCCTCTCCTGCTCAATCTGGCCAGAGCTCAACACCAAAATTGCGAACGTCCAGCGATTGCTCCTACACTAAAGGTGCCAGCCCTGAAAGCTCTTGCTGGTCCTCATCTCCCACTGGTAACCTCTCAAACGAACCACAGACACTTGGGCTCTGAACTTGTTTAGCCTACTAAAACTTCCAACGTACACAGCCTCTCCTGCTCAATCTGGCCAGAGCTCAACACCGAAATTGCGAACGTCCAGCGATTGCTCCTACAGTAAAGGTGCCAGCCCTGAAAGCTCTTGCTGGTCCTCATCTCCCACTGGTAACCTCTCAAACGAACCACAAACACTTGGGCTCTGAACTTGTTTAGCCTATGAAAACTTCCAACGTACACAGCCTCTCCTGCTCAATCTGGCCAGAGCTCAACAGTTAAATTGCGAACGTCCAGCGATACCTCCTACACTAAAGGTGCCAGCCCTGAAAGCTCTTGCTGGTCCTCATCTCCCACTGGTAACCTCTCAAACGAACCACAAACACTTGGGCTCTGAACTTGTTTAGCCTACTAAAACTTCCAACGTACACAGCCTCTCCTGCTCAATCTGGCCAAAATTCAACACCGGAATTGGGAACGTCCAGCGATTGCTCCTACACTGAAGGTGCCAGCCCTGAAAGCTCTTGCTGGTCCTCATCTCCCACTGGTAACCTCTCAAACGAACCACAAACACTTGGCCTCTGAACTTGTTTAGCCTACTAAAACTTCCAACGTACACAGCCTCTCCTGCTCAATCTGGCCAAAATTCAACACCGAAATTGCGAACGTCCAGCGATTGCTCCTACATTAAAGGTGCCAGCCCTGAAAGCTCTTGCTGCTCCTCATCTCCCACTGGTAACCTCTCAAACGAACCACAAACACTTGGGCTCTGAACTTGTTTAGCCTACGAAAACTTCCAACGTACACAGCCTCTCCTGCTCAATCTGGCCAAAATTCAACACCGAAATAGAGAACGTCCAGCGATTGCTCCTACACTAAAGGTGCCAGCCCTGAAAGCTCTTGCTGGTCCTCATCTCCCACTGGTAACCTCTCAAACGAACCACAATCACTTGGGCTCTGAACTTGTTTAGCCTACTAAAACTTCCAACGTACACAGCCTCTCCTGCTCAATCTGGCCAGAGCTCAACACCAAAATTGCGAACGTCCAGCGATTGCTCCTACACTAAAGGTGCCAGCCCTGAAAGCTCTTGCTGGTCCTCATCTCCCACTGGTAACCTCTCAAACGAACCACAGACACTTGGGCTCTGAACTTGTTTAGCCTACTAAAACTTCCAACGTACACAGCCTCTCCTGCTCAATCTGGCCAGAGCTCAACACCGAAATTGCGAACGTCCAGCGATTGCTCCTACAGTAAAGGTGCCAGCCCTGAAAGCTCTTGCTGGTCCTCATCTCCCACTGGTAACCTCTCAAACGAACCACAAACACTTGGGCTCTGAACTTGTTTAGCCTATGAAAACTTCCAACGTACACAGCCTCTCCTGCTCAATCTGGCCAGAGCTCAACAGTTAAATTGCGAACGTCCAGCGATTGCTCCTACACTAAAGGTGCCAGCCCTGAAAGCTCTTGCTGGTCCTCATCTCCCACTGGTAACCTCTCAAACGAACCACAAACACTTGGGCTCTGAACTTGTTTAGCCTACTAAAACTTCCAACGTACACAGCCTCTCCTGCTCAATCTGGCCAAAATTCAACACCGGAATTGGGAACGTCCAGCGATTGCTCCTACACTGAAGGTGCCAGCCCTGAAAGCTCTTGCTGGTCCTCATCTCCCACTGGTAACCTCTCAAACGAACCACAAACACTTGGCCTCTGAACTTGTTTAGCCTACTAAAACTTCCAACGTACACAGCCTCTCCTGCTCAATCTGGCCAAAATTCAACACCGAAATTGCGAACGTCCAGCGATTGCTCCTACATTAAAGGTGCCAGCCCTGAAAGCTCTTGCTGGTCCTCATCTCCCACTGGTAACCTCTCAAACGAACCACAAACACTTGGGCTCTGAACTTGTTTAGCCTACTAAAACTTCCAACGTACACAGCCTCTCCTGCTCAATCTGGCCAGAGCTCAACACCAAAATTGCGAACGTCCAGCGATTGCTCCTACACTAAAGGTGCCAGCCCTGAAAGCTCTTGCTGGTCCTCATCTCCCACTGGTAACCTCTCAAACGAACCACAAACACTTGGGCTCTGAGCTTGTTTAGGCTACTAAAACTTCCAACGTACACAGCCTCTCCTGCTCAATCTGGCCAGAGCTCAACACCGAAATTGCGAACGTCCGGCGATTGCTCCTACAGTAAAGGTGCCAGCCCTGAAAGCTCTTGCTCGTCCTCATCTCCCACTGGTAACCTCTCAAACGAACCACAAACACTTGCGCTCTGAACTTGTTTAGCCTACTAAAACTTCCAACGTACTCTCCCTCTGCTGCTCAATCTGGCCAAAATTCAACACCGAAATTGTGAACGTCCAGGGATTGCTCCTACACTAAAGGTGCCAGCCCTGAAAGCTCTTGCTGGTCCTCATCTCCCACTGGTAACCTCTCAAATGAACCACAATCACTTGGGCTCTGAACTTGTTTAGCCTACTAAAACTTCCAACGTACACTCCCTCTCCTGCTCAATCTGGCCAGAGCTCAACACCGAAATTGCGAACGTCCAGCGATTGCTCCTACACTAAAGGTGCCAGCCCTGAAAGCTCTTGCTGGTCCTCATCTCCCACTGGTAACCTCTCAAACGAACCACAGACACTTGGGCTCTGAACTTGTTTAGCCTACTAAAACTTCCAACGTACACAGCCTCTCCTGCTCGAACTGGACAAAATTAAACACCGAAATTGCGAACGTCCAGCGATTGCTCCTACACTAAAGGTGCCAGCCCTGAAAGCTCTTGCTGGTCCTCATCTCCCACTGGTAACCTCTCAAACGAACCACAAACACTTGGGCTCTGAACTTGTTTAGCCTACGAAAACTTCCAACGTACACAGCCTCTCCTGCTCAATCTGGCCAAATTTCAACACCGATATTGCGAACGTCCGGCGATTGCTCCTACACTAAAGGTGCCAGCCCTGAAAGCTCTTGCTGGTCCTCATCTCCCACTGGTAACCTCTGAAACGAACCACAGACACTTGCGCTCTGAACTTGTTTAGGCCACTAAAACTTCCAACGTACACTGCCTCTCCTGCTCAATCTGGCCAGAGCTCAACACCGAAATTGTGAACGTCCAGCGATTGCTCCTACACTAAAGGTGCCAGCCCTGAAAGCTCTTGCTGGTCCTCATGTCCCACTGGTAACCTCTCAAACGAACCACAATCACTTGGGCTCTGAACTTGTTTAGCCTACTAAAACTTCCAACGTACACTCCCTCTCCTGCTCAATCTGGCCAGAGCTCAACACCGAAATTGCGACCGTCCAGGGATTACTCCTGCACTAAAGGTGCCAGCCCTGAAAGCTCTTGCTGGTCCTCATCTCCCACTGGTAACCTCTCAAACGAACCACAGACACTTGGGCTCTGAACTTGTTTAGCCTACTAAAACTTCCAACGTACACAGCCACTCCTGCTCAATCTGGCCAGAGCTCAACACCGAAATTGAAAACGTCCAGCGATTGCTCCTACACTAAAGGTGCCAGCCCTGAAAGCTCTTGCTGGTCCTCATCTTCCACTGGTAACCTCTCAAACGAACCACAAACACTTGGGCTCTGAACTTGTTTAGCCTACGAAAACTTCCAACGTACACAGCCTCTCCTGCTCAATCTGGCCAGAGCTCAACACCAAAATTGCGAACGTCCAGCGATTGCTCCTACACTAAAGGTGCCAGCCCTGAAAGCTCTTGCTGGTCCTCATCTCCCACTGGTAACCTCTCAAACGAACCACAAACACTTGGGCTCTGAACTTGTTTAGCCTACTAAAACTTCCAACGTACACTCCCTCTCCTACTCAATCTGGCCAGAGCTCAACACCGAAATTGCGAACGTCCAGCGATTATTCCTACACTAAAGGTGCCAGCCCTGAAAGCTCTTGCTGGTCCTCATCTCCCACTGGTAACCTCTCAAACGAACCACAAACACTTGGGCTCTGAACTTGTTTAGCCTACGAAAACTTCCAACGTACACAGCCTCTCCTGCTCAATCTGGCCAAAATTCAACACCGAAATAGAGAACGTCCAGCGATTGCTCCTACAC
Organism: Gavia stellata; assembly: GCF_030936135.1. NCBI lineage: Eukaryota > Metazoa > Chordata > Aves > Gaviiformes > Gaviidae > Gavia > Gavia stellata. The sequence continues at coordinate 11,551 of NW_026777290.1, read as the reverse complement.
TAAAGGTGCCAGCCCTGAAAGCTCTTGCTGGTCCTCATCTCCCACTGGTAACCTCTCAAACGAACCACAATCACTTGGCTCTGAACTTGTTTAGCCTACTAAAACTTCCAACGTACACAGCCTCTCCTGCTCAATCTGGCCAGAGCTCAACACCAAAATTGCGAACGTCCAGCGATTGCTCCTACACTAAAGGTGCCAGCCCTGAAAGCTCTTGCTGGTCCTCATCTCCCACTGGTAACCTCTCAAATGAACCACAAAAACTTGGGCTCTGAACTTGTTTAGCCTACGAAAACTTCCAACGTACACAGCCTCTCCTACTCAATCTGGCCAAAATTCAACACTGAAATTGCGAACGTCCAGCGATTGCTCCTACACTAAAGGTGCCAGCCTGAAAGCTCTTGCTGGTCCTCATCTCCCACTGGTAACCTCTCAAATGAACCACAAACACTTGGGCTCTGAACTTGTTTAGCCTACGAAAACTTCCAACGTACACAGCCTCTCCTGCTCAATCTGCCTGAAATTCAACACCGAAATTGCGAATGTCCAGCGATTGCTCCTACACTAAAGGTGCCAGCCCTGAAAGCTCTTGCTGGTCCTCATCTCCCACTGGTAACCTCTCAAACGAACCACAAACACTTGGGCTCTGAACTTGTTTAGCCTACTAAAACTTCCAACGTACACTCCCTCTCCTACTCAATCTGGCCAGAGCTCAACACCAAAATTGCGAACGTCCAGGGATTGCTCCTACACTAAAGGTGCCAGCCCTGAAAGCTCTTGCTGCTCCTCATCTCCACTGGAAACCTCTCAAACGAACCACAAACACTTGGGCTCTGAACTTGTTTAGCCTACTAAAACTTCCAACGTACACAGCCTCTCCTGCTCAATCTGGCCAGAGCTCAACACCGAAATTGCGAACGTCCAGCGATTGCTCCTACACTAAAGGTGCCAGCCCTGAAAGCTCTTGCTGGTCCTCATCTCCCACTGGTAACCTCTCAAACGAACCACAAACACTTGGGCTCTGAACTTGTTTAGCCTACTAAAACTTCCAACGTACACAGCCTCTCCTGCTCAATCTGGCCAGAGCTCAACACCGATATTGCGAACGCCCGGCGATTGCTCCTACACTAAAGGTGCCAGCCCTGAAAGCTCTTGCTGGTCCTCATCTCCCACTGGTAACCTCTCAAACGAACCACAGACACTTGCGCTCTGAACTTGTTTAGCCTACTAAAACTTCCAACGTACACTGCCTCTCCTGCTCAATCTGCCCAAAATTCAACACCGAAATTGTGAACGTCCAGCGATTGCTCCTACACTAAAGGTGCCAGCCCTGAAAGCTCTTGCTGGTCCTCATCTCCCACTGGTAACCTCTCAAACGAACCACAAACACTTGGGCTCTGAACTTGTTTAGCCTACTAAAACTTCCAACGTACACAGCCTCTCCTACTCAATCTGGCCAAAATTCAACACTGAAATTGCGAACGTCCAGCGATTGCTCCTACACTGAAGGTGCCAGCCCTGAAAGCTCTTGCTGGTCCTCATCTCCCACTGGTAACCTCTCAAATGAACCACAAACACTTGGGCTCTGAACTTGTTTAGCCTACGAAAACTTCCAACGTACACAGCCTCTCCTGCTCAATCTGCCTGAAATTCAACACCGAAATTGCGAACGTCCAGCGATTGCTCCTACACTAAAGGTGCCAGCCCTGAAAGCTCTTGCTGGTCCTCATCTCCCACTGGTAACCTCTCAAATGAACCACAAACACTTGGGCTCTGAACTTGTTTAGCCTACTAAAACTTCCAACGTACACTCCCTCTCCTACTCAATCTGGCCAGAGCTCAACACCAAAATTGCGAACGTCCAGGGATTGCTCCTACACTAAAGGTGCCAGCCCTGAAAGCTCTTGCTGGTCCTCATCTCCCACTGGTAACCTCTCAAATGAACCACAAACACTTGGGCTCTGAACTTGTTTAGCCTACTAAAACTTCCAACGTACACAGCCTCTCCTGCTCAATCTGCCCAAAATTCAACACCGAAATTGCGAACGTCCAGCGATTGCTCCTACACTAAAGGTGCCAGCCTGAAAGCTCTTGCTGGTCCTCATCTCCCACTGGTAACCTCTCAAACGAACCACAAACGCTTGGGCTCTGAACTTGTTTAGCCTACTAAAACTTCCAGCGTACACAGCCTCTCCTGCTCAATCTGGCCAGAGCTCAACACCAAAATTGCGAACGTCCAGCGATTGCTCCTACACTAAAGGTGCCAGCCCTGAAAGCTCTTGCTGGTCCTCATCTCCCACTGGTAACCTCTCAAACGAACCACAAAAACTTGGGCTCTGAACTTGTTTAGCCTACTAAAACTTCCAACGTACACAGCCTCTCCTACTCAATCTGGCCAAAATTCAACACTGAAATTGCGAACGTCCAGCGATTGCTCCTACACTAAAGGTGCCAGCCCTGAAAGCTCTTGCTGGTCCTCATCTCCCACTGGTAACCTCTCAAATGAACCACAAACACTTGGGCTCTGAACTTGTTTAGCCTACGAAAACTTCCAACGTACACAGCCTCTCCTGCTCAATCTGCCTGAAATTCAACACCGAAATTGCGAACGTCCAGCGATTGCTCCTACACTAAAGGTGCCAGCCCTGAAAGCTCTTGCTGGTCCTCATCTCCCACTGGTAACCTCTCAAATGAACCACAAACACTTGGGCTCTGAACTTGTTTAGCCTACTAAAACTTCCAACGTACACTCCCTCTCCTACTCAATCTGGCCAGAGCTCAACACCAAAATTGCGAACGTCCAGGGATTGCTCCTACACTAAAGGTGCCAGCCCTGAAAGCTCTTGCTGGTCCTCATCTCCCACTGGTAACCTCTCAAACGAACCACAAACACTTGGGCTCTGAACTTGTTTAGCCTACTAAAACTTCCAACGTACACAGCCTCTCCTGCTCAATCTGGCCAGAGCTCAACACCGAAATTGCGAACGTCCAGCGATTGCTCCTACACTAAAGGTGCCAGCCCTGAAAGCTCTTGCTGGTCCTCATCTCCACTGGTAACCTCTCAAACGAACCACAAACACTTGGGCTCTGAACTTGTTTAGCCTACTAAAACTTCCAACGTACACAGCCTCTCCTGCTCAATCTGGCCAGAGCTCAACACCGAAATTGCGAACGCCCGGCGATTGCTCCTACACTAAAGGTGCCAGCCCTGAAAGCTCTTGCTGGTCCTCATCTCCCACTGGTAACCTCTCAAACGAACCACAGACACTTGCGCTCTGAACTTGTTTAGCCTACTAAAACTTCCAACGTACACTGCCTCTCCTGCTCAATCTGCCCAAAATTCAACACCGAAATTGTGAACGTCCAGCGATTGCTCCTACACTAAAGGTGCCAGCCCTGAAAGCTCTTGCTGGTCCTCATCTCCCACTGGTAACCTCTCAAACGAACCACAATCACTTGGGCTCTGAACTTGTTTAGCCTACTAAAACTTCCAACGTACACAGCCTCTCCTGCTCAATCTGGCCAGAGCTCAACACCAAAATTGCGAACGTCCAGCGATTGCTCCTACACTAAAGGTGCCAGCCCTGAAAGCTCTTGCTGGTCCTCATCTCCCACTGGTAACCTCTCAAACGAACCACAGACACTTGGGCTCTGAACTTGTTTAGCCTACTAAAACTTCCAACGTACACAGCCTCTCCTGCTCAATCTGGCCAGAGCTCAACACCGAAATTGCGAACGTCCAGCGATTGCTCCTACAGTAAAGGTGCCAGCCCTGAAAGCTCTTGCTGGTCCTCATCTCCCACTGGTAACCTCTCAAACGAACCACAAACACTTGGGCTCTGAACTTGTTTAGCCTATGAAAACTTCCAACGTACACAGCCTCTCCTGCTCAATCTGGCCAGAGCTCAACAGTTAAATTGCGAACGTCCAGCGATTGCTCCTACACTAAAGGTGCCAGCCCTGAAAGCTCTTGCTGGTCCTCATCTCCCACTGGTAACCTCTCAAACGAACCACAAACACTTGGGCTCTGAACTTGTTTAGCCTACTAAAACTTCCAACGTACACAGCCTCTCCTGCTCAATCTGGCCAAAATTCAACACCGGAATTGGGAACGTCCAGCGATTGCTCCTACACTGAAGGTGCCAGCCCTGAAAGCTCTTGCTGGTCCTCATCTCCCACTGGTAACCTCTCAAACGAACCACAAACACTTGGCCTCTGAACTTGTTTAGCCTACTAAAACTTCCAACGTACACAGCCTCTCCTGCTCAATCTGGCCAAAATTCAACACCGAAATTGCGAACGTCCAGCGATTGCTCCTACATTAAAGGTGCCAGCCCTGAAAGCTCTTGCTGGTCCTCATCTCCCACTGGTAACCTCTCAAACGAACCACAAACACTTGGGCTCTGAACTTGTTTAGCCTACTAAAACTTCCAACGTACACAGCCTCTCCTGCTCAATCTGGCCAGAGCTCAACACCAAAATTGCGAACGTCCAGCGATTGCTCCTACACTAAAGGTGCCAGCCCTGAAAGCTCTTGCTGGTCCTCATCTCCCACTGGTAACCTCTCAAACGAACCACAAACACTTGGGCTCTGAGCTTGTTTAGGCTACTAAAACTTCCAACGTACACAGCCTCTCCTGCTCAATCTGGCCAGAGCTCAACACCGAAATTGCGAACGTCCGGCGATTGCTCCTACAGTAAAGGTGCCAGCCCTGAAAGCTCTTGCTCGTCCTCATCTCCCACTGGTAACCTCTCAAACGAACCACAAACACTTGCGCTCTGAACTTGTTTAGCCTACTAAAACTTCCAACGTACTCTCCCTCTGCTGCTCAATCTGGCCAAAATTCAACACCGAAATTGTGAACGTCCAGGGATTGCTCCTACACTAAAGGTGCCAGCCCTGAAAGCTCTTGCTGGTCCTCATCTCCCACTGGTAACCTCTCAAATGAACCACAATCACTTGGGCTCTGAACTTGTTTAGCCTACTAAAACTTCCAACGTACACTCCCTCTCCTGCTCAATCTGGCCAGAGCTCAACACCGAAATTGCGAACGTCCAGCGATTGCTCCTACACTAAAGGTGCCAGCCCTGAAAGCTCTTGCTGGTCCTCATCTCCCACTGGTAACCTCTCAAACGAACCACAGACACTTGGGCTCTGAACTTGTTTAGCCTACTAAAACTTCCAACGTACACAGCCTCTCCTGCTCGAACTGGACAAAATTAAACACCGAAATTGCGAACGTCCAGCGATTGCTCCTACACTAAAGGTGCCAGCCCTGAAAGCTCTTGCTGGTCCTCATCTCCCACTGGTAACCTCTCAAACGAACCACAAACACTTGGGCTCTGAACTTGTTTAGCCTACGAAAACTTCCAACGTACACAGCCTCTCCTGCTCAATCTGGCCAAATTTCAACACCGATATTGCGAACGTCCGGCGATTGCTCCTACACTAAAGGTGCCAGCCCTGAAAGCTCTTGCTGGTCCTCATCTCCCACTGGTAACCTCTGAAACGAACCACAGACACTTGCGCTCTGAACTTGTTTAGGCCACTAAAACTTCCAACGTACACTGCCTCTCCTGCTCAATCTGGCCAGAGCTCAACACCGAAATTGTGAACGTCCAGCGATTGCTCCTACACTAAAGGTGCCAGCCCTGAAAGCTCTTGCTGGTCCTCATGTCCCACTGGTAACCTCTCAAACGAACCACAATCACTTGGGCTCTGAACTTGTTTAGCCTACTAAAACTTCCAACGTACACTCCCTCTCCTGCTCAATCTGGCCAGAGCTCAACACCGAAATTGCGACCGTCCAGGGATTACTCCTGCACTAAAGGTGCCAGCCCTGAAAGCTCTTGCTGGTCCTCATCTCCCACTGGTAACCTCTCAAACGAACCACAGACACTTGGGCTCTGAACTTGTTTAGCCTACTAAAACTTCCAACGTACACAGCCACTCCTGCTCAATCTGGCCAGAGCTCAACACCGAAATTGAAAACGTCCAGCGATTGCTCCTACACTAAAGGTGCCAGCCCTGAAAGCTCTTGCTGGTCCTCATCTTCCACTGGTAACCTCTCAAACGAACCACAAACACTTGGGCTCTGAACTTGTTTAGCCTACGAAAACTTCCAACGTACACAGCCTCTCCTGCTCAATCTGGCCAGAGCTCAACACCAAAATTGCGAACGTCCAGCGATTGCTCCTACACTAAAGGTGCCAGCCCTGAAAGCTCTTGCTGGTCCTCATCTCCCACTGGTAACCTCTCAAACGAACCACAAACACTTGGGCTCTGAACTTGTTTAGCCTACTAAAACTTCCAACGTACACTCCCTCTCCTACTCAATCTGGCCAGAGCTCAACACCGAAATTGCGAACGTCCAGCGATTATTCCTACACTAAAGGTGCCAGCCCTGAAAGCTCTTGCTGGTCCTCATCTCCCACTGGTAACCTCTCAAACGAACCACAAACACTTGGGCTCTGAACTTGTTTAGCCTACGAAAACTTCCAACGTACACAGCCTCTCCTGCTCAATCTGGCCAAAATTCAACACCGAAATAGAGAACGTCCAGCGATTGCTCCTACACTAAAGGTGCCAGCCCTGAAAGCTCTTGCTGGTCCTCATCTCCCACTGGTAACCTCTCAAACGAACCACAATCACTTGGGCTCTGAACTTGTTTAGCCTACTAAAACTTCCAACGTACACAGCCTCTCCTGCTCAATCTGGCCAGAGCTCAACACCAAAATTGCGAACGTCCAGCGATTGCTCCTACACTAAAGGTGCCAGCCCTGAAAGCTCTTGCTGGTCCTCATCTCCCACTGGTAACCTCTCAAATGAACCACAAAAACTTGGGCTCTGAACTTGTTTAGCCTACGAAAACTTCCAACGTACACAGCCTCTCCTACTCAATCTGGCCAAAATTCAACACTGAAATTGCGAACGTCCAGCGATTGCTCCTACACTAAAGGTGCCAGCCCTGAAAGCTCTTGCTGGTCCTCATCTCCCACTGGTAACCTCTCAAATGAACCACAAACACTTGGGCTCTGAACTTGTTTAGCCTACGAAAACTTCCAACGTACACAGCCTCTCCTGCTCAATCTGCCTGAAATTCAACACCGAAATTGCGAATGTCCAGCGATTGCTCCTACACTAAAGGTGCCAGCCCTGAAAGCTCTTGCTGGTCCTCATCTCCCACTGGTAACCTCTCAAACGAACCACAAACACTTGGGCTCTGAACTTGTTTAGCCTACTAAAACTTCCAACGTACACTCCCTCTCCTACTCAATCTGGCCAGAGCTCAACACCAAATTGCGAACGTCCAGGGATTGCTCCTACACTAAAGGTGCCAGCCCTGAAAGCTCTTGCTGCTCCTCATCTCCCACTGGAAACCTCTCAAACGAACCACAAACACTTGGGCTCTGAACTTGTTTAGCCTACTAAAACTTCCAACGTACACAGCCTCTCCTGCTCAATCTGGCCAGAGCTCAACACCGAAATTGCGAACGTCCAGCGATTGCTCCTACACTAAAGGTGCCAGCCCTGAAAGCTCTTGCTGGTCCTCATCTCCCACTGGTAACCTCTCAAACGAACCACAAACACTTGGGCTCTGAACTTGTTTAGCCTACTAAAACTTCCAACGTACACAGCCTCTCCTGCTCAATCTGGCCAGAGCTCAACACCGATATTGCGAACGCCCGGCGATTGCTCCTACACTAAAGGTGCCAGCCCTGAAAGCTCTTGCTGGTCCTCATCTCCCACTGGTAACCTCTCAAACGAACCACAGACACTTGCGCTCTGAACTTGTTTAGCCTACTAAAACTTCCAACGTACACTGCCTCTCCTGCTCAATCTGCCCAAAATTCAACACCGAAATTGTGAACGTCCAGCGATTGCTCCTACACTAAAGGTGCCAGCCCTGAAAGCTCTTGCTGGTCCTCATCTCCCACTGGTAACCTCTCAAACGAACCACAAACACTTGGGCTCTGAACTTGTTTAGCCTACTAAAACTTCCAACGTACACAGCCTCTCCTACTCAATCTGGCCAAAATTCAACACTGAAATTGCGAACGTCCAGCGATTGCTCCTACACTGAAGGTGCCAGCCCTGAAAGCTCTTGCTGGTCCTCATCTCCCACTGGTAACCTCTCAAATGAACCACAAACACTTGGGCTCTGAACTTGTTTAGCCTACGAAAACTTCCAACGTACACAGCCTCTCCTGCTCAATCTGCCTGAAATTCAACACCGAAATTGCGAACGTCCAGCGATTGCTCCTACACTAAAGGTGCCAGCCCTGAAAGCTCTTGCTGGTCCTCATCTCCCACTGGTAACCTCTCAAATGAACCACAAACACTTGGGCTCTGAACTTGTTTAGCCTACTAAAACTTCCAACGTACACTCCCTCTCCTACTCAATCTGGCCAGAGCTCAACACCAAAATTGCGAACGTCCAGGGATTGCTCCTACACTAAAGGTGCCAGCCCTGAAAGCTCTTGCTGGTCCTCATCTCCCACTGGTAACCTCTCAAACGAACCACAAACACTTGGGCTCTGAACTTGTTTAGCCTACTAAAACTTCCAACGTACACAGCCTCTCCTGCTCAATCTGGCCAGAGCTCAACACCGAAATTGCGAACGTCCAGCGATTGCTCCTACAGTAAAGGTGCCAGCCCTGAAAGCTCTTGCTGGTCCTCATCTCCCACTGGTAACCTCTCAAACGAACCACAAACACTTGGGCTCTGAACTTGTTTAGCCTACTAAAACTTCCAACGTACACAGCCTCTCCTGCTCAATCTGGCCAGAGCTCAACACCGAAATTGCGAACGCCCGGCGATTGCTCCTACACTAAAGGTGCCAGCCCTGAAAGCTCTTGCTGGTCCTCATCTCCCACTGGTAACCTCTCAAACGAACCACAGACACTTGCGCTCTGAACTTGTTTAGCCTACTAAAACTTCCAACGTACACTGCCTCTCCTGCTCAATCTGCCCAAAATTCAACACCGAAATTGTGAACGTCCAGCGATTGCTCCTACACTAAAGGTGCCAGCCCTGAAAGCTCTTGCTGGTCCTCATCTCCCACTGGTAACCTCTCAAACGAACCACAATCACTTGGGCTCTGAACTTGTTTAGCCTACTAAAACTTCCAACGTACACAGCCTCTCCTGCTCAATCTGGCCAGAGCTCAACACCAAAATTGCGAACGTCCAGCGATTGCTCCTACACTAAAGGTGCCAGCCCTGAAAGCTCTTGCTGGTCCTCATCTCCCACTGGTAACCTCTCAAACGAACCACAGACACTTGGGCTCTGAACTTGTTTAGCCTACTAAAACTTCCAACGTACACAGCCTCTCCTGCTCAATCTGGCCAGAGCTCAACACCGAAATTGCGAACGTCCAGCGATTGCTCCTACAGTAAAGGTGCCAGCCCTGAAAGCTCTTGCTGGTCCTCATCTCCCACTGGTAACCTCTCAAACGAACCACAAACACTTGGGCTCTGAACTTGTTTAGCCTATGAAAACTTCCAACGTACACAGCCTCTCCTGCTCAATCTGGCCAGAGCTCAACAGTTAAATTGCGAACGTCCAGCGATACCTCCTACACTAAAGGTGCCAGCCCTGAAAGCTCTTGCTGGTCCTCATCTCCCACTGGTAACCTCTCAAACGAACCACAAACACTTGGGCTCTGAACTTGTTTAGCCTACTAAAACTTCCAACGTACACAGCCTCTCCTGCTCAATCTGGCCAAAATTCAACACCGGAATTGGGAACGTCCAGCGATTGCTCCTACACTGAAGGTGCCAGCCCTGAAAGCTCTTGCTGGTCCTCATCTCCCACTGGTAACCTCTCAAACGAACCACAAACACTTGGCCTCTGAACTTGTTTAGCCTACTAAAACTTCCAACGTACACAGCCTCTCCTGCTCAATCTGGCCAAAATTCAACACCGAAATTGCGAACGTCCAGCGATTGCTCCTACATTAAAGGTGCCAGCCCTGAAAGCTCTTGCTGCTCCTCATCTCCCACTGGTAACCTCTCAAACGAACCACAAACACTTGGGCTCTGAACTTGTTTAGCCTACGAAAACTTCCAACGTACACAGCCTCTCCTGCTCAATCTGGCCAAAATTCAACACCGAAATAGAGAACGTCCAGCGATTGCTCCTACACTAAAGGTGCCAGCCCTGAAAGCTCTTGCTGGTCCTCATCTCCCACTGGTAACCTCTCAAACGAACCACAATCACTTGGGCTCTGAACTTGTTTAGCCTACTAAAACTTCCAACGTACACAGCCTCTCCTGCTCAATCTGGCCAGAGCTCAACACCAAAATTGCGAACGTCCAGGGATTACTCCTACACTAAAGGTGCCAGCCCTGAAAGCTCTTGCTGGTCCTCATCTCCCACTGGTAACCTCTCAAATGAACCACAAAAACTTGGGCTCTGAACTTGTTTAGCCTACGAAAACTTCCAACGTACACAGCCTCTCCTACTCAATCTGGCCAAAATTCAACACTGAAATTGCGAACGTCCAGCGATTGCTCCTACACTAAAGGTGCCAGCCCTGAAAGCTCTTGCTGGTCCTCATCTCCCACTGGTAACCTCTCAAATGAACCACAAACACTTGGGCTCTGAACTTGTTTAGCCTACGAAAACTTCCAACGTACACAGCCTCTCCTGCTCAATCTGCCTGAATTCAACACCGAAATTGCGAATGTCCAGCGATTGCTCCTACACTAAAGGTGCCAGCCCTGAAAGCTCTTGCTGGTCCTCATCTCCCACTGGTAACCTCTCAAACGAACCACAAACACTTGGGCTCTGAACTTGTTTAGCCTACTAAAACTTCCAACGTACACTCCCTCTCCTACTCAATCTGGCCAGAGCTCAACACCAAAATTGCGAACGTCCAGGGATTGCTCCTACACTAAAGGTGCCAGCCCTGAAAGCTCTTGCTGCTCCTCATCTCCCACTGGAAACCTCTCAAACGAACCACAAACACTTGGGCTCTGAACTTGTTTAGCCTACTAAAACTTCCAACGTACACAGCCTCTCCTGCTCAATCTGGCCAGAGCTCAACACCGAAATTGCGAACGTCCAGCGATTGCTCCTACACTAAAGGTGCCAGCCCTGAAAGCTCTTGCTGGTCCTCATCTCCCACTGGTAACCTCTCAAACGAACCACAAACACTTGGGCTCTGAACTTGTTTAGCCTACTAAAACTTCCAACGTACACAGCCTCTCCTGCTCAATCTGGCCAGAGCTCAACACCGAACTTGCGAACTTCCGGCGATTGCTCCTACACTAAAGGTGCCAGCCCTGAAAGCTCTTGCTGGTCCTCATCTCCCACTGGTAACCTCTCAAACGAACCACAGACACTTGCGCTCTGAACTTGTTTAGCCTACTAAAACTTCCAACGTACACTGCCTCTCCTGCTCAATCTGCCCAAAATTCAACACCGAAATTGTGAACGTCCAGCGATTGCTCCTACACTAAAGGTGCCAGCCCTGAAAGCTCTTGCTGGTCCTCATCTCCCACTGGGAACCTCTCAAACGAACCACAAACACTTGGCCTCTGAACTTA